>NC_053203.1:1212121-1515151 GCF_905163445.1 Pararge aegeria
CTCGCCAGAAGTTGAGCCCAGGGCTTGACGACTTCGGGAGGAAGTATGTATGTGGACCAACCCCGTTCATTTTTAGGCGAACGAGGCGACAGGATTTTTAAAAATTTAATGTATGTTCACAAAAATATATCAAAATTTAAAAGAAAATGTGACTGCAATAATTTGAACGTTAGAAGCAAAAATAAACTTGCAGTACAGTACACTAGACTACACAAAATAAGCAATTCATTTAAAGGAAATTGTATACAATTTTACAATAAGTTAAGTTCAAAGTTTGTATTAAGCGAAAGCTTATAGAAAAGTCCTATTATAGTATAAAGGATTACGTAAACGATAAAAAAGCTTGGGTATAAACAATTGCTCTAACCAGGTTGCTTCTTAAATATTTTCTAATGACAATGTGAGATGGTGATAACAAAAAGAACACCCGGCTCAGTTTGTTGTGGGCTTCTTTGTTGTGGGTTATCGCCATCACTACTCACTGCTATGTACACATTTTGTATATAATAACGCATCAAAAGTGCCATCTATGTGCCGTGCCTATTTGAATAAAGAAATATTTGACTTTGACTTTGATGCTCGTGATAGGGTGAATTAGCGGCATAACTACACGCCAAGTAATGAATTTTATAAGTAAGATTTTTCCTCTTTTGTATATTTTATACTTATATATTATGTATATTTTATATTTATATATTACGTATATTTATTTAAATTATATATGATTTGTATGTTTACATTTTAGTATTTATGTATCAAAATTCAAAATTCAAAATTCATTTATTTTAAGTAGGCCTAATATAAGCACTTTTGAAACGTCAAGTCTGTCTGTGTGTAGTGACTCTACCAATATCTCTCGAGGTTAATATACAATATTAATTGTATATTAACCTCGCTCTAATAAATATCAACACTCTTGGCATTATCCCGTTCTCTTGCTGTAAGTCCTATCTACAAAGGTTGCCTGTAAGAGATTGCTTGCAGCAATAAGGCCGCCTTTGCATGTCTACATTGTGTACTGTATACTCCTTACTGTTTCTTCCTGTATGTTATACGTGCAATAAAGTGTTTCTTCTTCTCTTTTGGTTGAATTATTGTGTCAAAGTGTATCATTGTAATTAATATGGACCTTTGGAAAGTAGAGCGACACCACAATGTTTCCTACCGGGCTATAAGACTGAATGCATATACTAATTTTCGTGGCTTAGTGGTTAAAGCGCTCATGCTGCGATTGCCTGACAGTCCCAGGTTAAAATCCTGTCTGTTCCAAAAAAAAAATTATATGCATTTGAATTTCTTAAGCACCTGCATTTTTTTTAAATGAATTATAGCCTATGTTTCTTTGTGATAGCGCACTTATTGCGAGGAAATGGTTAAAAACGGTTAAGTTCTTTAGGAGCCTATTCGTTACAAAAAAACAAACAAAAAAAACCTTTACTCTTTGAAATATTATACCTAGTATAGATATAGATTAGTCGCCACGTACAACACCGCTCCGAGAGGAGCGACGGTGAAAACTTTTTTCTGATAACACCGTGTTATAAGAATTGCCGGATAGCTAGACATTGCATATTCTTTAAATCACTTACTATATGAATACGATTCTTATAATACATTAATCATAAATCATACAATAATGGTGACTATTTAGTTTTATTACTTTAAAATAACCCGTTTTGAATATACATTATAACATTCTCCATTGTTTTTGTGCCCAGCTAGACTGTCTTTAAAGCTGTTAAAGATTAAACGAGTCTTTAATAGGTTTCGGCCATTGTATCCATTTCTTAATAATTCAGATCAACTCTCTTTTAATGCTTTTACACGTTAGGCAGCATGCCCCCATGCAGGCCTTAAGCATGCGCTAGCCGTTATAATACGTAAGCGCAGGTAAAAATATGAATGAATAAATGAGCGAATGAACGAATGTATAGTATGGGTAACAACTGGTATGCATATTAACTGTTCTACGAATAATCCTCAATGGTTTAACGATATAGAAGGTGATTGAGTTGTATGTTGATACTTTATCCAAAAAATTAAAAAAAACGCTATATTGAAGGTACATTATTCACACGAACAGACAGACTTTAACTAATTATTATGTATAATTAAATTGAAAAAAAATCATTTTGCTAAGTTTGTTAAATAAATATCGATTCGATATAATCTAATATTCGATATAATAATAAATTGATATCGACTTAGTGAGTTACTTTAAAATAAAATATTGATTTCAAAATAACATTTTATGTCCGCAAAGTTAATTGATTAACGAGTACATGCATTAATATAATGAACATTTGAATGCATAACTATTAATAATCATAACTCGGTATAGTTGGTATTTAATATTACATGTATTTTTGTATATTATAGTAGAACGCGTAAATGAAAACCAAAATAATAATTCACAAACTTTAGAGGTATATTATGTACTGTCTCTGAGTCTTAGCTGTGAAACAGTTATATACAGTATCTGATTGATTAAAGATAAATCTTGTGATTTGTAGTTTTAAATTTGCTAGATAAAATACCAACAAGGTAGTATTCAAAATTGCTATAATTCTTAAATAACTGATTAGAATTCACATTTAAAATGAAAATAAAATTCAACTTAGCTTACTTAATAAGTGCCTTTGAGATGCCAAATCTATCAGTTTGTAGTGTACCAAGAAGCTGGCAAGAAACTCAGTCGGTAGTCTGTGTCAGGTAATAAATAAGTCAAAGCAATATTTATCTCATCTCAAGATAATATAGAGTAATAAATATTAGACTCATACCTTCGTTTTAAGGATTTTCGCAGCGCAACCTTAACTAGCCTAAAGACTGTTGATCTGTTTAAACCGAATACCTAACTTCTAAGAATACGTTAGAGATAAAGAAGATAATAGATACTTACTCTGGATTTATTCTAATCCTGTTTGGGCTTTAGAATATTAATAATTACCTACTGTAGGTAAAGTCCCCACTTTAAAGCTAATTATTTCATAGTTTGCCATTTGTTTATGTTTGAAGACCTATTTTATGTTAAATAATATACTGAACTGTCCTGCTATTGTTAATTTCCATCTATTTTCTCTACGTTGATAATAAAAAGTTCAGCTCTTTTATTAGATTAATGTTGTCAAAGGTTGATCTGGTTTCAACAGGGGTATACTTTGATCATTGACTCATAAAACAGAGGTTATAACTTGTTATACTATTTCGATGTATCAAAATAATCGACCAATTACCGATCGAGTACAGGGCACGAGTCTCTTCTCTGGGCGACCAGTTTTCAGGCCATATTCCACCACGCTTGCTCAGTCCGGATTGGTAGACTTCATACGCCCTTGAAAACACTATAGAGAAGTATAGTATGAGTATAAGTATACTACGATAAAACACACATCGCCACCTAGACCCAAAGTAAACATAGCTTGTGTTCTGAGTACTAAGATGACTGATAAATATTATTTTTAAGAATGATATACACAAATACTTATTACATACATATAAACACCCAGACACTTAAAAACATTCATGTTTATCACAAAACCTTTTCCAGTCGTGGGAATCGAACCCACGGCCTTCGACTCAGAAGCAGGCGCCGATCGGCCGTCAGAAGGACTCATAGGCATGCAGGTTTCCTCACGATGTTTTTTTTTACCGTTAAAGCAAGTGGTGTTTGTAAGAATTTATTTATTTGTTTATGTATATATAGATAGGTATGTATAGGTATAGGTATGTATATACAACGTGTGATTGAAAACCCAAATAATACTTCAGAGTCTTTAGAGGCACATAAATTATTGTCACTGAGACTTATCTGTGAAACGAAAACTCTAATAGTTTTTGAGTAACCCATTTTTTACTGAAAGAAATTAGGTACAGCCCTAACATCACATGCAAAAGTAAAATAAAGTGACTCCCATCACTTTATTGTGTTACGTAGCGTAGGTACCATGCACGTGTCGGTATCTTCAATAGGGTTGTCAGAAATACTTAAAATATTTTGAGTTAGTATATATTGAAGAATATATATGCTTCTTTTGATTCAATATTATGGTGATTCCTTATAAAATATACTTCTTCAACAGTATTTTGTAATTCCCTTACACGTTGTATATTTTTTATTAAATATATTATTGCTATATAATCAACTTGTGACTCACTCATTATGTCCTCTGCAGTTTGGTTGCCTAGCAGACATCGCTTTTTAGCGATAAAGCCTCCAATTGTTGGTACAACTTATGTTCAATATGTTATGCCGTTGTAAGTGTGTTCTTGGTGTGCAATAAAGTACACTTTCCTTAATACTTACTTATTTGGTTGCTTAAACAAAAACGCACATAACTCCTCAATGTCATATCAGAGCAATGTGATTTTTATTGTTGCGCTCTGAGTGAATTCACAAGGATCGCAATGTGGGTTATTTGTTGCAGGACTAGATAATGAAATATTATGATGTTACGATTATTTTTTTTAAAAAAAAGCTACACTATCGCATTAGGTTTAAGAATTCTGTAATGATAGTGTTAGAATAAGAATATATATAAATCAAATAAATAAACAAACTCCGAAATGTTACATGTTAATGGTTCGTGCCGGATATCGAACTCGGTCCCCCCAAAAGGACCAAAGACCAAAGACCTAACCACTAGACCAGTGGCGTGCACTTCATACATGCACATAAGCACTGCATACCCTAAAAATTTTGTATTACTCATAAAGGGGAAGGATTTTTCCATTTTATGCCATTTTCCTTCCTTATGCATACCCTGGTCAAAAACCCTGTGCACGCCACTGCACTAGACTATAACCACTAGACTTTATAGATAATATTTTTTTCAATTGTGACATTTTAGATAAAAGAATAATTAATAATTTAAGGTCAGATCATTGTGGTCAACTTATTACTGTTTTAAATACTATCAATAAAAGCAGACAAATTATAAAGTGTAGGCCAATAACTAAGACTAAATTAATGCGATTTAAACGTGAAATTACTGCGAAAATCCCTGGTATTGCGTGCGAACATTTTCATCCGGACAGTCTTTATAGTGCACTATTTAATACTATAAACAACGAATTTAATAGAGTATTCAACTTTAAGCACATCAATGTCAGTAATAAATTAAAATTTAGTGACTGGGCTACTGTAGGTATATATAAAAGTAGGGAGAAGTTGTATGAGCTGTATGATGAAAAACAATTTAATCATACTCCAACTTTCGTAGAACACGTAAAAAAGTACTCTAAAATATTTAAGAATGTTTGCACTAATGCGAAATCGCTACACATTAAATATAGTATAATGAAATCTGATAACAAAATACAAACAACCTGGAAAATAGTTAATTACGAGTCAGGAAAAACTAAATCTCGTGATGTGGATTTTGAACTTATTGTTGATAACAATACAGTGACGTCTGACAGGGAGGTTGCTAATACTTTCGAAAACTTCTTTCAGAATGTTCCCATTTTGTTAACAGATTCTCTAAGCTCTTCACCAATAGCAGCTCAGCGTATATTGAGAGATAATGTTAAAGAGTGCAATGTTTTATTTAATTTTAAACATATATCTGCAATAGATATTGTAAAGAATTTCAGGTTATTAAAGTTGAAAAAAACCGGTGATCTGTGGGGTATGTCGGTGATGGTCATTTCTAACATTATTGACGTTATTGCCCCTTATCTAGCTGTAATTTTTAATGAATGTGTTGATATGGGTATTTTTCCGAACCTAATGAAATGTAGTAAATTAATACCCCTTTTTAAATCCGGTCATAAAAATGACCTTAACAATTACAGGCCTATTTCAATCTTGCCAACTCTTAGTAAGGTCTTTGAAAAAATTATACTTTATCAACTTTTAAATCATTTTAATGTAAATAACTTACTTCATCCGGAGCAGTACGGCTTCACTAAAGGTCGTAGTACAACGGATGCAGGCGCAAGACTCATAAAGCATATTTACGATGCCTGGGAACGTTCGCAGAATGCCATTGGTGTTTTCTGTGATCTGTCCAAAGCATTCGATTGCGTTGAACACAAAACGTTGTTATTAAAACTAAGCCACTATGGCATCAAAAACGTTGCACTCAATTTAATTGCCTCTTATCTAAGTGATAGAGTTCAAAGGGTATGCGTAAAAGACATAAAGTCTAAGGGATCATCTGCCTTAATGGGTGTCCCACAAGGCTCAATTTTGGGTCCCTTATTGTTTCTGGTGTATATAAATGATCTGCCACACCATGTCAGGGGCACTTGTGAGATTGTACTGTTTGCAGATGATACATCTCTCATTTTTAAGACTGATAGAAACAAAGATAATTTTGACGACGTAAACCGTGCTTTGTCACATGTGTCAGACTGGTTTACTGTTAATAACTTACTTTTAAATGCAAAAAAAACTAAGTGTTTGGAATTTGTTTTGCCTAACGTAAAAAAAATTGATAAAAACATCATAATAAATGGAGAAACACTTGAAATAGAAAACTCCACTGTTTTTCTAGGAGTGACCTTAGATTGTAAGCTACAGTGGGGTACCCATATAGAAAGCCTAGCGAGTAAACTCAGCTCGGCTGCATATGCAATCAGGAAAATTAGACAGCTTACCGATGTTGAAACAGCTAGGCTTGTTTATTTCGCATACTTTCACAGTATTATGTCCTATGGGATCTTGCTGTGGGGAAAAGCTGCAGATATTGAAAGTATATTTATACTACAGAAAAGAGCCGTACGATCAATATATAAACTTGGATCACGCGAATCGCTTCGTGAAAAATTTAAACAAATAGGTATTCTTACAGTAGCTTCGCAATACATTTATAGTAATATAGTCTTTGTGAGGCAAAATATTACTCTTTATAAATCAAAAGCTGAAATTAACAATCGACTTACCAGAAACGGTCATAAATTAGTGATATCTGCATATCGTCTGCGAAAGGTGCAGAACTCCTTTGTGGGGTTGAGTATACGCTTTTACAACATGATTCCTAAGGAAATTCTTGACCTACCAATGCATACATTTAAAAAATGTGTAAAAACGCATCTAGTACAGCGAGGTTACTATACATTTGATGAATTCCTCAATGACAAGGTAGAATGGAAGCAGCCAGCCTCGCTCTCATCTCCCGCAAGATAGCAAAATGATTGTAAATGTTGATGTTGGAAAAGAGCAACTACTGAGTTTCTTGCCGGCTCTTCTCGGTAGAATCTGCTTTCCGAACCGGTGGTAGAGTCACACAAACATGCATACTTGACGTTTCAAAAGTGCTTATAAAGTAGGCCTACTTGAAATAAATGAATTTGAATTTGAATTTGAATATAAAATTATATCTTACTTATAACTAAATCTGAGTAGGGTTAGTCTCACCTATACTAATATATAAAGCTGAAGAGGTATTCTACTGGAACGCGATGTTCTCAGGAAATACTTGTCCGAACTGAAAAATTATTTCCACACCACTTTTGAATTAAAAAAAAATAGTCATTATAAGTCAAGTCATCAGCATAAGTCTAGCTTTTAAGCTTGACTGACTGACTGACTTATCTGTTCGTAGGAACTGTACTATTGGTTTAAAACCGGCAATGGCATACTAGCCAACAAGCCAGTATTTTGACGGCCGATTGGCGCAGTTTGCAGCGACCCTGCTTTCTAAGTCCAAGGCCGTGGGTTCGATTCCCACAACTGGAAAATGTTTGTGTGATGAGCATGGATGTCTTTCAGTGTCTGGGTGTTGATATGTATATTCTAAGTCTTTATGTATATTATTCATAAAAATATTCATCAGTCATCTTAGTACCCATAACACAAGCTATGCTTACTTTGGGGGTAGGTGGCGATGTGTGTATTGTCGTAGTATATTTATTTATTTATATTTATTTATTAAACTCTGCAGTTGTTTTTTTAAAGGTCAATATTTTCACTAAAACTTTTGTGTTGTTTAAAGCGAACCCCTTTGTTTCTACGCATGTATTCTAGTTAGCCTTTGATCTCATGTGGCTGTAAGTGATGATGCAGTCTAAGCGGGCAAACCTTTTAGGGAGTATGGCAGTTATATACCCCTACTCGGTTTCTAAGCAGACATCGTATCGGAACGCTTAATCGATAGCGGTACGTCTTTGTCGGTAGGGTGGTCTCTAGCAACGACCAAGACCAACTTCCCATCGGACCAGACCAGAGTAAATATAAATTCCCAAATCCCTGCCGGGAATCGAACCCGGGAACTCCGACTTAAAACCACAGCGATCGCCGCTGCGCCAGGGAAGTCGTCAAATGCCTGTTGGTCACAATATAATATATGGACATGTCACTAATTTAGCTCCCATGTCAAAACATCATGTCCCACTCTACTTGACTATCAATCCGGCCTCAAGGATTGAACTAGTGGGTCTATGGGGCGAATAATAGGTATTTATTGGTCATTTAATGATAACACAGTAATTCTAGTTTTATCTATCAAAGCAAATCCTAACGAACTTTGCCACTGGGCCCAAATGTACCTACATTATCGACAGTCAACATTCTCAATAAAACTTTTATAATTCGAATTTCAAACGCTGCGTGATGATGGGTTAAAAGATGGCGCTGCATCTATAAAAGCGGGAGAGGGGCGCGCACTCCTGCATTTGCCATCCAGACGTGGTGGTAGCAAGACGTCTATATAGTATTCTTAGCATAAGTATCTGGAGACTGATAAAGTAAAGTGATATACACCCCGTCAAGATGGGGACATCTAGTATAAGTTTAAGCATTTTTAGTGTTATTTTATTACTTTCTGTTTTGTGGACCCCTGCTCTCTCCAATGGTAAGTTTTTTTTCTGAATTTCTCTTTGTCATACATTGTCAATATACTTTGTACAGACAAGTTTTAGAAACTGCTTAAACATAGGGCTGCGCCCAATGAAGCCCTTAAGTTAAAAAAACCATTTTGATGTTCCGAACAGTTTAGTCACTACAAACAGACAGACTACGTTTCAAAAATGTTGACAAAGGACTACTATTATAAACTTTAGATTTTGAGAAATACAAGTGTTTTCTTAAACTTCTATACAGTAAATGTTTGTTAAATTTTTAATTATAAACTATATATAATCACCCAGCCAACTGAGATGAGATTTCACTAAGTTAGGCTAAGATTGCAGTGAAAGTATTGATTGAAAAGCAAATAAAAGCAGTCTAAGAATGTAGTAGTCTAAACTTTTTAGGGGTTTAAAATTTATATTAAATTATCCTTTTAATCGCTTTCTACGCGGTATCGTACTGGAACGCCATATCGTTTGGCGCTACATAATTCTTAACAGGGTGGTAAATTGCCACGACCGAAGCCTTCAAACCAACCAGCACAAAATTCTGAAAATATGAATTCCCCAATTGCTTCTGGTAGCTTTACAACCTAAGAAAGTATCCAAGAACTTTTCCAGGTGTAATAACAGGCGAATAATAAGGCTTAAGTTGATGGGCACAGGGCAGCATGTTGTGGGATGAGTTCCTTGGATGCTCTGCGAAGCTTTGCCTTATTTATAGGCTGTGGTTTTCCATCAACCATCATGTTGGTCATCTGCTTTGTCCGTCGGTTAGGACTATATTTGGTTTAATTAAAAAAAAAAAAAAAAAATTTAACTGCCTTTTGGAGTAGAGACTTTAGGGTCCGGAGGCAAGAGCCCTTTTCAAAGAATTATCGAAAAGGGTTATCGAGTCTTCCGGTGATCCTAGAACGGGCAGTTACCTTGGCCAACGAATTAGTTTGGCCATCCAAAGGGGCAATGCTGTCAGCATCTTATAAACTGTACCTCGCTGCGGTGGTTTCGAGGACGTTTAAGATTTTATTTAGTTTTAAATAGCTTATTTTAGGTTATATTTATAAAACAATTATTTTAAAGAATAAATAATTAAAAGATATATATTTATGTAACATATATGTATGAACGCTTCACAAGTGCCTGTTATAAGCCTACATGAATAAAGAAATTTTGAATTTGAATTTGAATTTACAGCTATACTTTTCTTTTCATATAGGTTTTTCATGCACTGAAATCATACTTATATTATGATAAACCGTTTTGTAAGCTTCTGAAGAAACCCACTTTTCAAATAATTTATTTTGTACTTCCTAGTAACTTTTAAATTCAGAAATTCCCATCCATTATTATATTATCCACGGGTGTGACTTTAAAAAAAGTTTACTTACGTGTTATATTATTTTATTTAAATACTTTCGAAACTTCGTCGGCAGTCAAACAATCTTCCAAAATTCGCAACCCCGTTAAGTGGTGTAGTAGAATCCTTTTTTGTAGTTTCTAGGAAAAAATCTATGTAAACTTTTATCTCCTGCTTTATTATCTGACAAGTTACCAACCGTTCTTTTCCAAAATAAGCACATCACTTATCAGTTGAACAGGCCACGTTATTGAATCGTACATCTTCAATTTGAAGGCGGTTAGATTTGCCCACCTTGCATAATTTTTTTTGGTGAGGAAATGTGTACTAACTATATCCAAATTCCAATATAACCTAATTGACCTGCGGTCGGGCAAATAAGTATTCATCTTCTGACCTAATTTAGGCTATTCCTGAGTTATCAAACTACTCTTTATTCCGTATTTTGATTTTTATCATTCCGACGACATTTACATAAATACAATAGAAACTGAACGAACGACATATAAAGTCATGATGGCATGATCAATTTTCAATGTTCAAAATCAATGATATTCAATTATATCTACGATTTTTTACAAAACTATCGAGTTTCAATTTAAAAAAACTATGTGTTTCCTCAAAAAATACATAAAAATTAGTCAATCTGGTTGGAAAATTACCCATCCTATATCGAATGGCCATCTCAAAATAATCAAATTCATGTTTCACATGCTACTCGAGTTAAAATCTACCAATATAATATTTTTTATATTTGAATTAAAAAATTACTTGTCATATACTTAAATTTTGACTTTCAACACCTGACAAATAAATGAATTTGTATAAGTATTTGCTGTTTACATTTTGCTAGCTAATTACATAAGACAATAACATAAAGATATTGTATTAACAGTTCTAATTCAGCTAACGGTTATTAGAATCCTCACGTTGAGCAATGACTGATAACCCTTCACCCTAGGTGGAAAATTATTCTAACGCTGTTGTTCCACCTTTAGGTACAAACGGAGGTCGAGCTACAATCGCTTTGTGTAAACACTGCTAGTCTATCAAATATTTGATTAGAGTAACTATTTCGAACCACCTTCCAAAAGGGCAAGGTTATCAATGTGTTTTTCTTGGCCATTTTACTACGTCAATAAATCTTAACTAATTATGAGTGCTGATAGCCTTATGTTAAGGAGCCGCTGGAAACAAGCAGCCCAGGACTGTAGATTTTGAAACTCCCTACAAAAGGCCTATGTCCAGCAGTGGACTTCAATCTGTTGAAGTCATGATGATGAGGATTAAGGACTTTGGCCTTTCTTTTGGGGGGACCGAGTTCGATATCGGACAAGCACCTGTAACTTTGCGGAGTAACGTCGTTTTCAAGCAATTAATATGACCTGCTAATGCAGGTGAAGCTAACTGTGAAAGGAAACCTGTATTGTAAACTGTAATCCGTACTTGGCAAGCGGGGGGGACAACTCTCATTCTGAGAGGAATTCTGCGAGGAACCTGTAGTGGGCTGCTATTGGGTATTAAGCCCCATCGAAGAGAAGGTTAACACTCTTACCACGACACCACACATCATCATCATCATCATATCACCCTGTGACCGGCCCACCACTTCTTCTCCGTGCGGCAGTGGGTAGGACTTCGACTCGGGGGGGGGAAGAGTTTGATTCGTCCCTCAAACTTCCGTTGTCAATGTTGATGAGTGCAATGGATTCAAAATTTAACTCCTAGAGAATGGCAGATATGACTGTTGCTACCACAATGATATTTCGAAATAATTGGCAATAAACATTACTGTAGATAGGGGCAACTCTGACCCTACAGATAGCGTTATCATTTCACTGCCACCAGTGTGATTTTAGTACCTTCAAAGTCCGCAAGCGTTGGATGATGATGCAAACTAGCCTGCGCAGAATATCTTTATATTCGTTTCCAGCGGTCTGACGAAGCCTGGAACATAACGTGCAAAGATTTCTCCTCGCTATCATAATCTGCAGCCAAATCTTATCTGGATTCAGGCTTTCTCGATCGTAAAAACAAACACATCGCAAAATCTCCATTATTTGTAGATATAATTGGCTGAAATAATTATAATACTCTTTCTCAATTTGCGTATTTTAACCAATAACATCAGCTATGGAAATATTATGAATTTGGTAATTTTATTTTCATTTAAATTTTGATATTCGTTACGCTTTTCAATGAATGAAATGAAAAAAGATTTATTTTAAGGGTACTTTATTTAATTAGAAATATAATTAAAATGGTGACCAAATTGAAGAATTAAAGCAAGTAATTCGTATGAATATTTATTGTGTGCAAGCAATATAAGGAGCCCAGTAAAAGAAAAGATGGGTGCCCAGAGCATGTCTCTTCAGCTCTGCACACATGTTGTAGAAATAGTAAAGCAGAAACGTAAGTTCTCATTTCAATGAGAACTTATTTCCGTAGAGAATAAGGTGAAGTTCTTCTAATTAAAATGAGTCTGATGGAGAGAGTAAATATTCCGAAAGGATCCGGAATGGCGTGCAACGCTCAGGAACTTCCTTGTCCTGGCATTGCCAAAACAAAAAAAAACGCCCTACCGAGCAAATAAAAGAAGAATTGTGATTGTGTCAGCCAATCAGAAAGCATTGTCTGTGTCGTAAATTGACCCCATAGACCGATAGGTATCAGATGTTTTTGATAATATTCTTAATCTGTCAGTCGATTTCTGTGAGATTATGAAATTTACACAAAATAGCCTTCAGAATGAAAACTTTTATTTACCATCATTAGAATTAGAAAAAGAAAGAGGTTAGAATTTTAGAAGTGAATTTTCACGTTATAGACTTCTTTACTTATCTAAATGACTCCGAAAACTTTAATCTAACTCTATCTATGATCTTTATGCTTTTTAAAACTGTAACATTAGTTCAGACATTGCAAATATAAGTGCATTTATCCGGTCTAGGGCAAAAAGGAAGATAATTTGTTATGTGTGTTTCGATTACGTTTCAATATTTGTATGAGGCAGATTTTTCAAGCTCACGACCAGACACTTTTGGTGTCAAGTATCATATTAACCTTGTACAAAAATAAGTTCATTGAAGAAGACTTACTTAAAGTATTTTAAATTCTCCTTGGCAATGAATGACTTACAAATATACTGATAAACTCAAACAGCGTTTATGCGAATTATCATTGACCTTTTTATCAATTGGTTTAATAATAATTCTTTGTCTCTAAAAGACAGTTCATTGTGTATGAAGCATTTATTTGGAGATATCAAAATTACTGTCATTGTAGGGATGCGACATTTTAGGAAAATTAAAAGTAATTCACTTCGTGAGGAAACCTATATGTCTGAGAGTTATCGACGTTTTCAAGGACGTGTAAAGTCTACTAATGCTAACTCGACTAGCGTGGTAGCGACTACAGCCTAAGACCGTCTCATTCCGAGAGAAATTCCGGGATGACAATACTCATGATGATGATCAAATAGTAATCATTAATCCAGAGGCATGTTTTGTAAATGTTATGAAGAGTTCACGATATATTGGTATTGTAGGAATAAATAAGTAATGCCTACTATCTTGGAATGACATAAAAGTGTCTTGTTCTGGGAAAGGATTATATGTAACAGTGGAAGCTTATTGTAGGTTATTGTTAATGATAATAACGGTACATTTGTCTAGTAGATAGTACTGAAGCAAAAAAATGCACTTACAGATATAAAAATAGGTACGAGCGGTTGTCCTCGTTCCATGTTTATTACTGTTTTTTTTTAAATCCCTTGGGAACCGTTTGTTTTTTTCAGAAATAAAAAGTAGCCTATGATAATAAAAAAATGATAATACATAAACAAAAAACCATACCTAGTGGCCATACCTAATGGTTCTTCCATTAGGTGATTCCTAGAGAAATGTTTCACGAACTCTTGTGTCATTACTAACGACGTTAGGCGCCATCTAAAGTTACGAAATATTCGGCGGATAGTAAAGTTAAGGAGACTCTTAAAATGACAATTGTAATAGCTGGGTAAGTTAGGTTACATAGGTTGTATGAGTTGCCTAGTGATTTAGGTCATTCCTAAATAAATGTATCACGAACACTTGTGTCATGACTAACGATGTATTGTGACATCTAAAATTACGAAACAATACGCTACTAAAAATTTAAAAAAATGATAATACAAACACAAAATAACACACCTAAAGGCAAGAACTATAGGTAAGTTAGGTTATATTGGAATTAACATAAAAACAACGTTACTAAACATACAATCTACTATGAACAGATTTCAAATTAGGAACTATAAGTATACAGAACTAGCTTTTTTCATAAGACATAGTATGTAGTGATGAAGCCGAAAGAGAAAGATGATGATGATGACAGTAAAAATGAAATGAAGTCAATTGTTAAAGATATGCTTTCTTAGAATTAATATAAAAACAACGTTATGATAATCACAAAGTGCAAAGTTCAAGTAATGATATCCATACATCAACAATACGTTTATGTATTTTTTAGCGAATTCTGATAAATAATTTACGCATAGATCATAACAGCGGCGATAGCCTAGTGGTTAGGACTTCGGCTCAAATTTCGGGCGGCCGAGTTCGAATCCCGGCACGCACCAGAGTTCTCCATAATTTTCTCAAAGACGTTTGAAGTCTACAAATAAATGAGTATACTAAATAATGACAATACACACATCGCCATCTAGCCCTAAAGTAAGCTTAGCTTGTGTTATGGGTACTGAGACAACTGATTAATATTTTTATGAATAATATACATAAATACTTAGAATATACATATAAACACCCAGACACTGAAAAACATTCTTGCTCATCACACAAACATTTTCCAGTAGTGGGAATCGAACCAACCGCCTTGGGCTCAGAAAGCAGGGTCGCTGCAAACTGCGCCAATCGGCCGGCCAATCCGCACTCAGTCAGACTGGTGTGTATTAAGGCCAAAACCTTTCTCATTCTCATTCTGAGAGGAGAACCGTGCGCTGAAGTGGTCAGGTAATAAGTTGATAATCAATGATGCGCGTACTAGAATTTAGAAAACTAGCTGTAGCCCGTGGGAACAGTTTTCGTCCTAGGATAAAAAATACCGTCCTTTAACTACCATGCTAAAAGTCAAGTCGATTGGTTGCTCGGCGTAAAGATACGACAATACTACGACAAACAAACATTCGCATTTATAATATTAGTTAGGATTTTTCCCACGTCAAAATAACATTGCGCCAACGGATGGTGTCTCTCGTCAGTTTATTCGACAGCGCTCTAATCTGCTAAACGATTGCATCCGTACACAATTGAATAAAGATACTTCTCTCGACTACGGCAAAATTATTGGTTTTTTTTTTATCCAAAGAATAAAACGATGATAAATTTATGAGTCTGTGTAATCGTAGGTACTTATTTTTCTACATTACCCCTAATTTTCCACACGAAATTTCACCGGAACACTAAATCGCTTAGCAGCACGTCTTTGTCGGTAGGGTGGTATCTAGCCACGACGAAAGCCTCCCACCAGAAAATATTCATATTTTTTGATTTTTCGATTCCTCGCAACCAGTGGCGTGCATAGAGGGTATGCACAGGGTATGCAGACTACATAAAATGATAAAAATCTCCATAACGAGTTTTATAAAACTTAAGGGTAGGCATTGTAAGAGTTATAAAAGCCCATCCTTAAGTTTGTATAACTCGTACTGGAGATTTTTATCATTTTATGTAGTCTGCATACCCTGTGCATACCCTCTATGCACGCCACTGCTCGAAACTAACCAAACATACATTTTCGTATTAGTTATCCCTACAAATATTATAAATCGATGTCAATGTAAGTTTGTTTGTTACGCTTTCACGCAAAAACTACTTAACCGATCCTCATGAAACTTTGTACACATATTAGTTAGAAGTAATATAGGATACTTTTTATCCCGATATTAAGCCCGGTTTCATTGGGAGAGGGGATGAGTGTTTGACGATTCTACACCATAACTCCGACAAATTATAACCTATTTAAATAATTATTTTTGTACTACAGAGGCTACAGTATGTATTTAATTTTGTCAAAACTGTGGTAAGAGATAGAGGACAGAACTCCTCAGCGTGCAGCAGCAAACCCCTTATTTAGGGCTTAGCGATACTACATACTTTAATTTTTTTTAGATCTACAACTAAATTTAATTCCACACCAAAAAAAAAAAGCAAATAACTCCGAAACTCCGAACTTAGTGCAACCGAAAGTAAAGTATGATATCATGATAAATACAACTTTTATTTTATTTATAAAGAAAGAAAAGTCACCTATAATATCACAAATGTATGTAAAATGTAACATTTGTATCATAAATTGTTTAAAATAATAAATGTGACAGAGCTCAGTTTAGCTGCATACTAAAATGCGCAACACTGGTTTACAGCCATTACCCTTATCTATGTCGTCGCCGAATCCTCTGGACTAAACAAAAACAAAATAAACATAAAAAGGGACAATAATATATAAACAAACAAAAGAATAAAAATAATACCTACTATTATATAAAGAAACTCATAAACTATGAAAATACAAAAAAAACACAAAAACTAAAAACTACAATGAAATGTAATGTGAGTGTCTTTATCTATATATATAAAAGAAAGTTATGTTAGTTTTTATTATTATAAATTTACATATCTTTTAATAATGCTTGTAAAAAATTGAGTTATCGTACATACTAACCAGTGCATGCTGTGACTACCTATAAGTGAAATTATGTGTCATTTGTAACCTAAGGCTAGCTTTATTCATAACTATAATACATGTAATTTTGTTGGTAGTCCTAATAAAAATAAATAAATACACCATTTATAACTCAAGAACGGCTGGAACAATTTTTATATATAATATAACATTCATAATAAAATGATCCGCGGTACGAAGTTCGCTGGGACAGCTAGTTGTAGATAAAAGAAAAAATGATATAGAAGGTGTGAAAAGTTATAAAAATTGTCATTGTTTTTTTTTGTACAATAAATTGAAGTATTTTTTATACTATTCTGTAAGGTAGTAATCTTGATTTCGAGAAATAGAGTGATTAAATTCTTTGGCTCAAGGTGTCTAGAATCATTTAAGCTCTCGACGATTCCATTGCAAAGTACCTATAGCCATATATACTGGAACTGGGCCCCAAATAAAGTTATAAAGACAATCGGGTCCCCCAGCGGTTTGAACAAATTGGGTAATTGGTCTGAAGCACTTCACTGACTGCCTGAGATCGATCATGCGGACAAAAGATGGGAAGATTGTTGCTCTCATGGAGTTTGATCGATTGTGCGTTCCCTTTGAGTAAAGTACAATGAATAACCAATTTCTAAGACTATTCGTAGTCGAGACATGAACATTCCCTCAGCATGGCTAGCACATTCAAGAGACAAAGATTATATCCCCCGATTATATCCCCTGACTATATAATAAGGGTAAATATGTGGTAGAAGATAAATTTTTTGTCCTTTCCCCTGGGAGAATGCTTGGCTGAGAGAGATTGGCTTTTGCCAACCCCTGCAGTTATGTAGGGGTTTTATGTTGGACAAAAATCTCACATTTGGCCTACGTTTAAATAATAACAATAAATAAATTAATATTCTACGATAAATATACACATCGCCATCTAGCCCCAAAGTAAGCGCCGCTCGTGTTACGAGTACTTACGTAGGTACTAAGATGACTGATGAATATTTTAATGAATAATATACATAAATACTTATAATATACAGATAAATACCCAGGCACTGAAAAACATGCATGTTCTTCACACAAACATTTTTCCAGTTGTGGGAATCGAAACCACAGCCCTTAAGTATTATTTTTTATATAATCTGTTATTTTTATTTCCTGTTTTTTTTTGTGTTTTTTCTTTTAATTAATTTATTTAAATGTAACTTGTTATTTAATGAGGAAAATTAATATAATGATTAACGATAAATTTTTGCACGCCAATCTTGGCAGGATATGTGACACTTATAAAAATTAATTAACACCTATGTAAACATGTTGCATGTACCATAGTCGCTGCCTACTGCGCCAATCGGCCGTCACAGTTGTGTCGATACTCGAGAACGAGTCTTCGATTCGAGCGTTGTATTCTTACCAAGGGTACTGATTCATAGTGTTTGCGATCTCATTAACTGACCCGGGTGCTTTTAACGGAACTCTTACAATGTTGTGGGTCTGCTATCTGCCGTACCTTGACCCTTGACCCTCGTTACGACCCTTGTGTTTACAGCGCGATAGCAAATAGTAATTAGTTTAATTACATTATATTTGTGATCTAATTATTGCCAGTACTAACAGTTAGATAACTATTGGTATTTAACGCGTTAATCTTGGGGGTAACGAGTAAGAAAATATGTTTTGAGCGTCATCATTATCCAGAGCATATTCTAATAACTCCTTTCTTATAAGACAGAGGAATTTAGAGCTTAAACCCACTTAGCTGCTTTAATGCGGGTTGGTGTTTTTTTTTATTCAATCTCAAGTTAGATTTTGCAGTCTAAGATGGTAACAGGCTAACCTTTTAGGGTGTATGATATGTCAGGTATATTAATTGATCTAATCGGGTTCAACGTGGCATCGTACCGGAACCCTAAATGGCACGCCTTTGTCGGTAGGATGGTAAATAGCCACGGCCAAAGCCCATATTATGAACTCCCAAATTGCCACCGAGGTCAAATCCGAGACTCCTTCTTATAATTAATACCTCAGCGCTCACCACTGCGACAAGAAGGATTCAAAAATTAAAAAGGTACCTTTGCAAATGCTGAAACATTTTTTTTTTCTTTACAAACTTTAACTCTAAAACCCACCACGTCGCATCGCCCGCCCATGGTCTGACCCTAAACGTTCGTTCCATCACATTTAGCGTGTTAAAAAGCCTACAACCTTCCTCTAGAATTGGGCTATCAAATTCAAAAGTTTTTTTATTTTTAATATAAATATCTGAAGCGAACTTTTTTTTAAATATAGATCTGAAGCGATGATTGATAGCATAGTGGCTTAAATTCACAGCGCTCACCGTTACGCCAAAATGGCCGTCCTAATTAACGTGATTGTATGCATGATTAACCTACCTACTGTCATTATTTTTTAAGTAATAATACTTTAAAACATATTGACAGTAGATATGATTAACTATTAAGGCTTATTTTTATTATATTTGGTCAATTGAAAATTACTTGCTTATACTTAATTACTTGCTTTGACGACCGATTGACCCAGTTTTCTGAGTCCAAGGCCGTGGGTTCGATTCCCACATCTGGAAAATGTTTGTGTGGTGAACATGAATGTTCGTCAGTGTCGGGGTGTTTATTTGTATTATATAAGTAGTTATATATATTATTCATAAAAATATTTATCGGTCATCTTAGTACCCATAACAGAAGCCACGCTTACTTTGGGACTACATGGTGATGTATTATATTTATTATTTATCTTAATTCATTAACACATTGGTAATAAACTACTTTTTATTTATGGAAATGTTTTGTTTGTTTCAGATAAGTGCGATCTGGCTTGCAAGAGGTGTAAGTATAAAGAATTGTTTTTTTAAATTCTATTGACAACTGAACTGCTAGGACGGGAAAATTATTTATTAACGGTTTCCTAGCGGAGCCGGCCAACGCCCTCCTGCCCAGATACTCAGCGATACAATAAACATGATATTTCAATCAAATTTGATCACGTACCGTCAGTGGCGCCACCTACCGGGACCAATGGGGTTGTAGGTATTTTCATGACGCCAAATAAAAAACATACAAAAAAAAATTACAAAAACATATTAATTGTACTCTATATTGGGCAGACGGTAATAGTAGCTCATAGGACCAAAAGAGGAGGAGAGTTCATCATTGTATTACCTTAGTAGCGTCATACGACACCAGCGGAAAGAGAATCTGCCGTCCCGATGCCTAAGCCGTGACGGCACGCCTATTCTCATAACGACCAAAAACCCTCAAAAATCATTAAAATAGGAAAGGAGTGCGACCACAAACACCGTGACATCAGATTTTCTATAAAATGTCTTCTTTTCCAGCATCATCAGCACCGACCTTCCTCAACGGACACACGTACAACTATGCTGTGGAGGGTGAAGTGAGAGTTTATCTTACCGGCGCTGACAAACAGGAGACCACGGTGAAGATCTTCGGTCAAGTCGCTGTAACCGCCTATGGCAACTGTGAGCTATCGCTTAAGATCAACTCCCTGGCGATCTCTGGACCTGATGGCAAGGTAACTACATCATCCTCAACTCCTATCCTATTTACTCCTATGTGTTGCCCACTACACTGTTTTGATGCAGGTACGGGACCTCCCTGGCGAAGCGGCTGTGGTTTTATACGGGAGGTTCTGAGTCCCATCCTGGTTGAGAATTTCTGAATTTTCTCTGGTCTGGTCTGGTAGCTTTCACATGGCTAGCCAAAGACGTACCGCAAAGCGATTTGAGCGTTTCAGTACGATGTCACGTGGAAACTGATTAAGGGTATGGGTTTAATATAACTTTTAGACTGCATCATCACTCACCACCAGGGCTAGCGCCCATGACTGCAATTACACCATGAAAACTGAGGCCTTTCTTTATTCCACTAATAGCTATATTAGTGGAATAAAGAAAAGTCCTCATTGATGATCATTGATGATCATAGATAGCAATATAACTTTTAAAGAATAAGAATAGGAAGGTTATCTTTTTAAGCAGGTCACTAACCTGGAGTTGTGCTGAAAGATACAGCTGAGAAAATGAAAACAACGTGTTTTATCAAAGGTCTTCCTTTTGTAGTCATCTAGATTTACGGTCACGACCATCAGCAATGCGGAACCATGAGAGAAGGAGAGAGAAATGGTCTTAACGGTTGTCGTAATAATTTATTTTGTGTCACAGAAATACGCAGCTCCAAAAGGCATCGACAAGGTAGTGAGGTTCAACTTGGAAGATGGTCGCGTGGGACCTGAGATCTGCGCTGAAGAAGGAGACAGTAGGGCATCCCTCAACATCAAGAGGGCTATTATCTCACTTCTGCAGACAGAACAGAAACCTTCTACACAGGTAAAGATGATATGCCAATTATTTTATTAGACATATTTAGCTACTTAGTACTAATTGACATACTAATTGTCAAAACATATGGCCCATCTGATGGTAAGTAAGAAACCATCGCATATTAACAGAGCAGGGAATGCCATGAACGCTTATTTCAACGTGCCTGTAATTACACTGGCCACCACGCCTCTTAGACCGGAATACAACATTGCAAACATTGCGCTTCGCGGCAGAAATATGCATGGCGAGAGTACTTCCCCGGACAAGCTCTGTCACAAAAAGCTAATAGTGTGTGACAATTATTTAAAAAAAATGCATTATTGCCTTAATTTCTTACGAAAACGCTGCTTCAGTAGAAATCAAAAACAATTATCATGTTTAGTTCCTCTAGTGACTAATTAAACATCAACTAAACTTTACTTAAAATCTTGGAGATGTCTTGTCTTGTAACATTGAAATCTTGGAGATGTCTCTTAAAAAGTTCAAAGTTTGTATTAAAAGTAAGCTCATAGAAAAGTCCTATTATAGTATAAAGGACTATGTAATCGATAAAAAAGCTTGGGTGTTAATGATTGCTCTAACCAGGCTCTTCTAATAACATTAATTCTTTAATTCATTCAACTTTAAATGACAACGTGAGATGGTGACGATGGTGATGGTGGAAACAAAAAAAAACACCCGTCTAAGTTTCTTGTGGGCTTCTTCTTAGACCAGGACGCGTTTGGAACCCTCGTAGCTTTAGTTTTAAGTTTACGAATATGGTTATCGCCATCATCTCACCACCGTGTAATACTCATGTAATGTACGCGTCAAAAGTGCCACCTATGGGCCTACTTGAACAAAGATATTTTTCCCTTTGACTTTAAAGACAGACTTAATGCAGTTTAAATTGTAACGCTTTTAGAACTAAATCTACAAACAGAAAAGAAAATTAATATTTACCGAAAATATTAACCAGAATGTTGTTGGTGCTTAAAAATAATATAAACAATTTCAAAATTATGAACTAGCATTTTGGCCACGACTTAATCCGCGTTTGTTTGGTTGTTTTAAGGATTCCGTAGGAAGCGTTTGCTTGGCCGCGATATAAGTCTTCCGGGTTGCTTGCCAGAGATAAGTTTAACTCTGAAGCCGTGCTTAGGTAACAAAGGCTTTTTCTTTATTCCCCAGTTAACATTATCTGCGTGCTTTTCCGGGGAACGGGTACCTATATGCCGTCTCTAGAAAGCAAGCCATATATATGCTTAACTTTAACATGATCGTTGCAGTGTTTAAGCCATTCAACAAACGCATTGGATTAATTTTATGATTTTCGCAGACTGATGTCTTCGGCACATGTCCGACGGAAGTGTCCTCGTCGCAAGAGGGTGCCGCAGTCCTGATCCACAAGACTCGCGACTTAAGCAGATGTGCCCACCGGGAACAAACCAGGAATGAACTTATCACTGCTGTTTACAATCCTACAGCTGTAAGTGCTCTAATACCTTTTGTTTGAATAAACCAGAGCATGATTTACTCTTGAGCAGGAAAGACGGAAGCCTTCAGTGCATTCCGAAAACTTGGGATACATATTAGAAACGCAGAAGCGAAATCCTTTGTACGACTCCGACATTTCGATTGTCGAAGGTGAGAATGTACTTTTAACTAAATCGAAAGTTTCCTCACAATCTGACATGCATGATAGGTGACCTATAGATATTTAATTCTATAATCAAAATTATGTAGTTAAATTATTCATTTCATGTTTATTCTTTAAAATAATTGTTTTATAAATATAACCTAAAATAAACTATTTAAAACTAAATAAAATCTAAAACGTCCTCGAAACCACCGCAGCAAGGCAGCAGTAAAAAGTAGTTAAATTGAAGAATGATTTCACTTATCGTATACACATATGACCATATGTGGAAGTAAATAGGACAGTAGATTTCTATTACTGCTAAAATTGAGAAGACGCATTCTCAAATGAAAGCATCAGAAAACAAATAACCAAGATTAATAATAACTAAAAGGAAACTCGAGAAACAAAATATTTCTGATGTGTTGTATTATATTTTATTTGTTTTACAGGAAATCAAGAACACTCAACTACTGCAGTCAATCCTAAACGTAGAAACCAAGGTGAACAATGGCGTACCAGAGAAAATCGCAGCAGTCGAACAATATTTGTACAAACCTTTCTCTGTTGGTGAAAACGGTGCGAGGGCTGAAGTGAATACAAAACTGTCTCTCAGTGGTACTACTAAAGGAAATGGAGCAGGAGGTAAGGCAGATACAATGCAATTTTTTTGTAATGAATCGAATTACTGAGGTTAGCTTGAAATGGATACATACCATATATTCAAGTTCAATCGGATTGCCATTTAAATAATGTAATTTTGAACTTTTACTTTATACGTGACCAAAAGCTTTGTATCCAGAAATAAAAGATCCAGTATCATTTGGATGACAATTAATGGTGCAAAATTAGGACGTTGCTATCAGTAGTTAATGATATCTCGTCCTTAACATATTTATAATAAAAGGTCAATTTTTCAGAATAACGAACATACCTTAAAATTATGTATCTTTGTCTGTAATGTTCCTTTGATTAAAAACCATTCTTCAATTTGAAGGACACTGCACACTGCCCCGAACCATTATCTTCGACAATCCTCACGATGGATCAGCGGGTCACAGCAGCTCCGATAACGTGATGAACGCCCTCAAAGAAACATGCAAGACGCTCGGTAATGAAGCCAGTTCCAAATCTGCAGGCAACTTCGCCCAACTTGTCAGGGTAAGAAAGTATTTTTTGTAACATATCTTATCCTCCAACCTGCATTGAAATAGTATGACCCTGAACACTTACATACAGATTCTTAATTTCTTAGTCTCCCTCATGGGGCGCTACAAAAAGTGTATCATTTACGCACACTTAGTCCGATTATTGGAATGTGTTAAAATTAATTAAAATCTACATTTTTATTATAAAGCCTCACAGTATGTTGAAGCTACCAGTCTGACTTAAAAAATCTATTGATGAGGAAGGCAATAGACATTAGCATTAATAAAGCCTTAGTTTACGGTTTAGGGTAAGATCGCGGAACACAGCAAGCTTGTAAAACTAATGACAATGGTTATCTTTTTTATCACAGATTTTCCGGACAGCTAACAAGGATGACTTGATGAAAGTTTTCGGACAAATTAAAGGGAACAGCTTGGACAAGTAAGACTTTTGAGCTCACATTTCGATAAAAAAATATTTTTTTATGGGCTATGGAAATTTTGGAATCTTCTTTGTATTCCTTTTCATTCAAGTCAAAAGTTTTATAATATAGTTATAATTAGGAATCGTGCTCGTCTGAGAGTTTACCATATTTTGTGAAGTGTGCCAATCCGCACTTTGCCAGCGTAGTGGACATTTTAGATAGACCCCAGCTTTTTGGTGGGCCGTTGATGGGTTAAAACGATGATTATAGTTGCTTAATTTTCTAAGTCTTGAGTGTTTTGTGATAGTAGACGTAGTATGATAGTAGTGTATTTTTGGACAGTAATCACTCAAAGACCACTCTCTTCTCTCTCTCTTCTTACTTAGTGTCTAACTCACAACTTAGTAATCTTTTATTTTTGGACCGTACCTACACGGTAAGCTTTTATAAAACTCTCATTTTTATAGCCTCTCATAATGAAGCTATGAATCTGAGAATTTGATCATTATGATCAAGCAATTGTTTTTTTACAGGCGTGTCTTTTTGGACGCCCTGCTTCGTGCGGGCACAGGATACAGCATTGAGACATCCATCCAAATTCTCAAAAGTAAGGAGTTGAATGATATTGAAGAGAAGGTGGTCTTCCTTTCATTAGGAAACGCAAGGCATGTCACCAGTGATGCAATCAAGGCAGCTACCGTAAGTAATTTGAAAATCGAACTTGGTTTCAGCCCTTGAGAATTTGGTCCCTACCTTGTTAGATACAAGCATAGAATTTACACTTGAATATTGTAGTGACTATCACAAAAAAAAATTTTTAGGAATCAATCGCAAATCTTTATTTGCGAAAATACAACACAGATATATATGTCATACATTAACATAAACTAGCTGTCAAATATTTTCGTCCATTAGAAGCTATTACTTAGACCACAAGAATAACACTTTCTATTTTCTCTACTTAGAGTCTACTAGATCTACCCAAATTGCCAAAAGGAGTGTACTTGGGTGTTGGAGCGCTCGCGGGAACTTACTGCCGTGACCACAACTGTCACTCAGAAAAATCTGACGGAATCGTTGCACTTAGCAAGAAGTTAGCTGGCAAATTACAAAACTGCAAACCCAAGACAAAACTTGAGGAAGATAATGTAAGTTTCTCACAAATTCAAATCTCTCAAGACTGTTTTACTAATGTTTATCACCATTCCATTTTTTTTATATACTACTATTTAAAAAATAATTCAAAAACTGACATTTAAAGAATTGTACCAGAGTTGATTTTAAAAATGTTAACGTAATAAGATTCACTAAGTCTTGCAGATATGAGAAAGAAAATTTTAGGAGCATTATATTATAATTACCTGTTTCTTTATCCTTGTTCTAGGTTGTGGCAGTGCTGAAAGGTATCAGAAACATTGGCCATTTGGAGGACAGTTTGATTGACAAGCTGGTACACTGTGCGGTTGACAACAGCGTCAAAGCTAGAGTCCGAGTTGCTGCCCTGGAAGCTTTCCAGGCTGACTCTTGTGCCACTAAGGTATGATGCCCATCTGCTTTACATTGTAATGTGAACTTACAGGAACTTTTGTAATCATTACCATCGGAAAATCATGTGTTGTTATACCTTCAAGATAATTATACGTGGTCAAACATTTCGCGTTGGATACGTTCATATTTATTATCATAATACTTTCTTCCAAAAAATCATTTTAAATCCTTGAAATATAAACCGCAAAACGGCTTAATTTGATTCATCTTCTCTGCCCATAGCTGTAAAAGTGCTTTATAAATGAAACCATAGTCCAGATAACATTTTTCTTAACTATTCTGTCCTTAATTTAATCTATCTCTCAATTATTTTCCTAGAGCTCGCCTTGTATCTCTATCGCACTACACCAGTCAAGAATAGACTAGTCCCATTAGATCTTTCCACTCTCTAAGATTTAAATAATACTCTTATATCCAAGGAAATTCGAATTCATTACGTTTGTTATTCAGAATATTCCGGCTCCCACAACCAGTTACGAATTAATAAACGATACGATACAATAAATAATCGTTCTATCGATTTTCAGGTGAAGAAGACCGCTTTAGACATCATGAAGAACCGTCAACTAGACTCTGAGATCCGCATCAAGGCCTACCTCGCTGTCATTGACTGCCCTTGCGGAAAATCCGCCAACGAAATCAAAACTCTGCTGGATTCTGAGCCTGTTCACCAAGGTATTTAGATTTTTTTCAAATATTTCATGCGATACATGTGATCTCGTGTGCATCGCATTTATCTGAGACGTGTAATGTACCATATTCTACACAACCTATAAACAAAAACTAGCTGACCCGTGCAACTTCGTCTGCACCAAATCGGTTATTACCGGAAAACATGAATAGAATGACATTTTCTAAAAATTAATCCTAGATAGATCGATTTATCGCCAACGAAACCCCCTGTATACTAAATTTCATGAAAATCGTTGGAGACGATTCCGAGATTCCAATTATGTATACATATATATATACAAGAATTGCTCTTTTAAAGATATAAGATATAATTATTTATACTTGTTCCAGGCAGATCTAGAATAGATATATATATTTAATCAAAACATATTTAACAAACCATTCAAAAAAGCAGTCATTTTTGCATATCGATACGAAAATCTTCTTTGAACAAGGGCATATAAAACTTGTATTTTTTTGTAGTCGCCAGATTTATCTCTACGTCTCTGCGCGCCATCCGTGCTTCTGCCAACCCTGACAAACAACTCGCAAGACAGCACTACGGACTCATCGGTATCCCCAACAAATATAATGTTGATGACAGGTAATTATACCAAAACTTGATGAACAACTTAATATTCAATAGAAACAGGTGTTAATTTGCGGAATTTCATGTTAAACAATAAACGATAAATAAGCTTAATCCTCATGACTTAACAATTTTACATTATTAAGTCAACATCTCCTGAGGATGTTCTAGTGTCGGAGCGAAACAAGATTAGAGAGCTGCGGAAGATATGTTTAGAGTTGCCTATAAAGATTGGAGAAATTATAAATTGCACCGTACAGATTCTACTGCTATTCGATGAGTTAAGCAAATTAAGCTTAATGTTCATTACACAACTTTACGTCAAAGTTAAACCCCCTGATACTGACATAATTTAATTCCAGGAAATACTCCTTCTACCGTGAAATGAGCTACAACGTGGATATTCTTGGAGTTGGGGGGAACGTGGAACAATCCGTCATCTACTCGCAAGATTCCTTCTTGCCCAGATCTGTCAATCTAAACCTCACTGCTGAAGTGTTTGGACACAATGTTAACATTCTTGAAGTAAGTTAATACTACTAGTACTTTTAACCAAGGGTTTATACGCTATGTGATATATCATTAGATATTTTTACGAGTTATTTTTGCATACAGCTATAAGTTTAATTACTTTGGGAAAGTGGTGAATAAGAGATGCCATTCCCATATTAATTTCACCATACGAAAAATGTAGCGAAAAAAAGCAGGTAGAAAAAAAAGGAAACGTATAAATGATTCTTCTAGTTTTGATATTCCTTGGAAACCATTAAAACTCCATGTACGCACCTCTATTTAAATAAATATTATTTTAATGTAAGGAACTTCAGTCGTTTTTTTTTGTCATTTTCACTATCATCATCCCGATGAAAGCTCTTACTAATCAAAACTTAAAAATTATAGGATTCATTGTCTATTTTAAAATAAGCTCATTTTACTAGAACGAATTTTCACTGAATTATTTTATTGTAGATCTTTTTTGTTTCACACTATATTTTTCTTATTATCTAGGTTGGAGGTCGCCAAGGCAACTTGGATCGCGTGGTAGAACATTTCCTTGGTCCACGAGGGCTTTTCCGCACTAAGGAACCACAAGATCTTTTCGACGAATTAAAGTCGAAATTGGGAGAATCTGCCCGTAAAGCGGAGAAAAGCGTTAGGGGAAGGCGTTCTATCAAGAGCGAGGTTGACAACTTCGATAGACAGGTAACACACTTCTTCAAGGAATACCCTAAACTTATTATCATAAACTGATTTGTTTACCGATATATTAAAAGCATTACATAAGAAATCCTGGTCGCTCTGATTATAAATTCTGTCATATTATCTTAAAACGCGTGCGCGCGAAAAAACAAGGACAGTTTTTTCCAATGTTAAATATTACATTCAGGGGTCTTTACGTTACGTTACGGATATATTTCGCCTTCCGTGCGAATAGGTTAAAGTGTATCACGGAAAAAGAGGGGTAATATTTAGGTTTCATCGCATTGCATGTTCAAACTCTTTCCACTCTGCGTGCAATAACACATCTATGCAATAAGAACCCATTTTGAACTCTCTGGAAGTATAAAAAACTCACTTCATTACTTAATTCAAGGTCAAGGAAGAATCAGCTGCGTACAACAACGAGTTGGATCTGGACATGTACATCAAGCTCTTCGGAACCGATGCCGTGTTCTTATCACTCGGGGACGGCAAAGGCTTCGACGCTAACGGCTTCCTCGACGAATCTTTAAAGATGATGAACGAGGGTATGAACAAAATGAAGCACTTCCAGGTAAATAACCGACACACCATAGTATTTTTAGTAAGTATTGGCAAACACAAACGCATTTTAACTAAATTCACATAATTATACTCGAAAGTTTTAGTTTGAGATTTATCTTTGTAACGAGAACTTATTTACTTCTGTTGTAAATATCAAGTAATATTTATTATTGCGAGTTTGACAAACTAATGTGCAATATTTATCAAAAATAAAATGCGGTTTATCAATATTCTATCAACAAAAACCTATCTCTGTTATGAAGCACTCTCTCAGACTATATAAAGTTTCACGTATAAAACACTCAATTTCTTTACAGCAAGAGCTACGCGGACACATTCTCTTCCTCGACGCAGAGTTGGCATACCCAACTTCCACTGGTCTTCCACTTAAACTGGACGCTGTCGGTGCAGCCACTGGACGCGTTGATGTCTCCTCCTCCGTAGACATCCGCCAATGCCTTCGCAACCCTGAATCTGCCAAAGTTGACATCAA
This sequence comes from Pararge aegeria, assembly GCF_905163445.1. NCBI lineage: Eukaryota > Metazoa > Arthropoda > Insecta > Lepidoptera > Nymphalidae > Pararge > Pararge aegeria. The sequence continues at coordinate 1,241,603 of NC_053203.1, forward strand.
GTTAATCCCAAGCACTGATGTTGAAATTTCTCTGGTCATGCTCGTTGATGCCGGATCAGTTGCAACTGGTATCAAAGTCATCACCAACCTCCATTCATCTACTGGTGGTCACGTCATTGCTAAAGTCATAGAAAATGGCCGCGGAATCGATCTTCAATGGGGACTGCCTCTTGATAAACAAGAGATCCTTACAGCATCTAGTGATATGGTATTCTTTACTGCTGAAAAGGGCCAGTTAGAGAAGCAAACGCCAATCGCGGGACCCACTGAGAAGAATGAATACTCTGGCTGCTTCGACCAGTTGTCTCAAGTATTGGGATTGACTTTGTGTGGAAAAATTGCTTTACCATTCTCGTTCTCTGGTAAGTCAGCAAGATAATAAGTAATATAAGTTATAATAAACTTTCTCAGTTTTCAGTATTAGTTCAATTTAGGAACTCCATAAATATTTTTTATTTTTTTTATTTCTAGGGACTTTAATAAAAAAATACTTGTATCCTTAGTTCGCATTGATGGCTACGAGTGCCTGCTATAAATTTATGGACAAAATTATTGAGTTTAAAATCAGATATAGTTTCTATGTAAATATTTGTATCATAAATAACCTTAACTTTTTTTATTTAGTACTTAAATTGAAAGCGCGCTTCACCTGTGACCATTAAATATTCTGCACTAAATGATCTACCTACATATTTTGTTCTCTATTTGCAGGACCAAAATCACAAAACTCAATATCCCAATATTTGGCCCGTTATCCTCTTGTGGGATCAACGAAATTGAACCTAGTTCTGGAAAAGAACGACCTCAGAGGATATCATCTCAAAGGAGTAGTTCGCGCTGATCCAAGTGGACATTACGGAATAGAACTGCTTTTTGATGCTGAAGGTATGTTTTTAACGATACCAGGTTATGATAAGACTCTATGATATTGTAGTTTATTATTTTTCACGATGATTTATTTTCCTATTTGTTGTTCCTTTGATTCCGTTAAATAAAGCTCCTTACATAAATCAGCTACCAAAAGAAATATATTACCTTTTTTTGTATTTCTTCAACAATAAAAAAAAATTTTTTGTTTGTAGGATCAAAGAACCGTCGCACACAAATCACAGCAGATTTAATAAACAACCAAGATGAAAAAACTGTGAAATTGAGCCTAGAATCTCCAATCAAAGTTTTGTATGGCCAAGTTTCAGTTTACACCAAATCAAATGAGTATGCACTTGTTATGAAAGCTAAGATGGACGAAGCTTCGTATTACGGACGGGTTGGGTTGAATATTGAAGGAAATGATAGACGCCATGTTTACAAACCTGTATTGGAATACCAAGTGCCTAAAAACGCCAAAAAGAATATCAACGTCGATGGGCAAATAATACAAGAAAAAACCGGTGATGGTGTCAAATATACTATCTCAGGTGTTAAAGTAAGCATAAGAATTGCCTCTTATTTTTAGGGTTTCGATGCCAAATTTTAAAAACGAACCCGTATGGTGGTACTAATGCTTTCTACATTATATTTGCAATAGTCCCAATACCCAAATATTCATCACTTTTACTGCAAAAAAAAATATCATTGCACAAGGGGCCGAAAACATGGTGGTCAAAATTTTATAATAGGATTATTAGTCAAGCAGAATGATATGAATGATAGGAAATCTTTGACTTATCTTGAAACCAAAAAAAAAATACGTTTATCTTTCTTTTATATGCGAAGTCGACTAAAATAAATATTGCTGGTAGAGTAATGTGCATTATTACTATTGCATAATTCAGGAATTAAATGTAGATCCCAAACAGGTTATAAGTTACGTGAATATTAAATTCTATTTCTTCAATTTTACGCTTTGTTACAGTTCAACCTTCCAGAAACCAATGAACCTGTGACTTTGATGGGCCACCTTAGTAGAACACCGAAAAAATCGAAAATGAACATAATACTTGTATTTCTTCAATTTTTCGCTTTGTTACAGTTCAACCTTCCAGAAACCAATGAACCTGTGACTTTGATGGGCCACCTCAGTAAAGAACCGAAAAAATTGGAAATTGACTTAAAACTGATGAAGGGACAACATAACATAATACTATCTAGCTCTCTTGCCAACTACGATTTCAAAGCCGATTTCCAGAACACATTGAACCGTTTCATTAACTTCAAAGTAAATGGTCACTTTGAAAACGTTGGAGAGGTAAATTTGCGATTATTTAAGACAGCATCTTACGTACACCATGACCCAATTCACTTATAATTAACTTTTTAACTTTCAGGTCTACCACAACGATATTGATCTCTACTACAGTGAAGATTGTCGCAGTCCTCAAAATCGTGTCACTTTAAATCAGTTGTTCAAACGCCACTACGTTTCCTCTACTGAGTTTACAGTAATTACCAAGAATAAATGTAAGTTTTAACTTAACCTTTTTTTAATCTTATCTAAATCTAAGAAAAAAGGTTTCGGATTAGCAATTTCAAAGCATAAGAAACAAATGAGAAACAGGTTTGTAATATTAGAATAGTACAAGTGAGTACTTTATAAAGATATTTGACAATAAAACTTAAAAGGCTGAACTGTTTCCTGTCCTTTATAGACCGTGATTGATTGATCCTAATTTAACAAATAGAATCAATAAGGAAATAAAATAAAAAAGGCGAGTTTACTCGATTTCTTACGAAGATTTTTTTTTGTACGATCAAATCTGTATTAAAAACTTTTGTTTCAGTTGAAATCCATGCACTACCTCTCAAGATAAAACTTGACATGGATCTCGATCCCAAGAAAGTGGACTTTGATGTTGGTGGAGTTTACATGGACAAAAAGGCTAGCTTGCAAGTTGATGGACGCACTCAAATTAAGAAGGAAGGAGACTATAAAATTAAATGGGCAGTAAACGTAGACAAACAAGTTGTTGAAGGCTTAATAAAACGTGATGTTGTCTCTGCTGATAAGTCTAATCTCGAGAATTACGTTGACTTCAAAAAACTTGGTAGATACGAACTCTCCGGTGTGGTTCTGCACAGAGTGAAGGCGAATGATGTAAATGTTGGAGCAGTCGGACATTTCAAGATATCTGGCACTGGAAAAGATGCAGACTTAAAGTAAGTGTTTTAACGGCTCTAAATATGAATTACCGTAATAATGATTTATTACTTATTTGAAGGTTAAAGTTATACTGTTTAAGTATTACACTACAAATACATTTCAGGAATAAGCTCTGGTAGCCTACAAGAGGCTAAGAGCTAAGGCTAAGAGTCTCAAATGTTATCTTTTATAAAACTTCATAATATCCCTAGTCAATTTAAAAGGGAATAACTACAAAAAAATCTCTTCGTTTAAAATGGACTCTGTTGCCATCTGGTTACTGTTGCTTAACCAACCGTATTATTTTTATCTTGACCTTGAAAGTTCTTTCAATTATTGCCTCAGCCAGAATTCGCATTGGAGTAGTGTGGTACTAACTATTTTTAAATCAGGTTTGACATCGGCTACATCGAAACCGCTAAGCTGTACTCCTCCCACGCAACACTCACAAGTTCCACCCAGGGTGAACTGTTGAACTACTTGCTAAAGATCAATACTGGTGCCAACATAAATGGACAACTTAAGTTTAACCTTAAAGACGCATTGGCAGCCAACGGTCAGTTCCAAGTAGCTGAAAATGATGGAAAGGGTAATGGAAACATCATGGTGCACTTTAAAACGGTAAGTTTGTTTATTTTTTCTAGTTAGGATTCAGTAATTTATAACCGATGTTCTACAAAGAGGTTATCGAGAGATTTACATTCAGTATTCAAAAGTTATCTTCTTTCAATAAGTTACCAGTTTTTTTCGTTTCATAAAAAATAACAGCGACTAGCGTCTGTCAGAAAAGTAGTTAATAGGTGGTAAGTAGGTAGGGATAGGTCTTCTGTCAATCTCCAGTGAATAGAGCACTGCCCAAAACTCTGAAAACACTTCAAAGTTCCTATATGCTGGACACTTCTTGCTCGCTTTTTGATGTCGCTAAATGTATCGTTTTAATCAATATAAATTACATACAAGGTTTTGTCTTCCTCAGATTGATCGGGTTATCAAGGGAGAAGTTAAGTTCTTAGCCAAGGAGCCAACATACAATGCTGATGTAGAACTATTCCTTAATTTCGGAAAGAACAATAATGACAAGATACATTTCACTACTAATAACAAGAAAACCGAGAAACTCATTGACAGCAAGTAAGTAACATACTACCGTGCATGAAACTACATAAAAACATTTTTTTTTTGTTTTCTTTATTAGGTAGATTTTTATGCGTCTTTTTTCTCACAGAACTTATTTTTGATTTGCTTTAGAGTCAAGCCATTCGGTCATGCTGCGGATATTTTGCAAGTATTTTTTTAAAATAAAATTTGTGTCGTGTTTTAGGAATAAACTCATGTATGGAGGTAAGAACACTGAGTTGAACCTTCATGGAGACTATCAGAACCTTTGGAAAAACCATGCTAACGTAGAAGTCGTCCTACCCGATGAACGGTGTTTGAGCTTGAAGATAGACAGGGATTTCGTTGAGAAGGACAACGTAAGACTTTTTTTTATAATAATCAGAATAATCATTATTAATCTATTACCAGACCACTATAGGCCACTGGTCTCCATAAATACATGTGCTTCGACCGGAGTCCACCACACTGCCCAAGCGCAGACTGGTAGACTTCACGCGCTAAAGTACTTTCACATCTAAAACGTTTTGCAAGAGGCCCGTAGATTATATAAGGTTACGTGAAGTTTAATATTTAGGTTCGAAAATCAACATTCAGCTTAACTTGCTACAATCCGCGTGAACCAGGAAAATCTGAACCCCTAAATTTATTATTTCTTAAATGTAAGCAAAATCTCACCGATACCATTGTGTTAAGGTTTAAGCAATGATGAATATAAAAATGTAAACTGTAAATCACGGTCTTCGCTAAAGTAATGCCTGCTTCTATCTAAACAAATTTAAACCTCAGGTTCTCAATGGGCAAGCCGAAGTTGTTTTCTCTGATGCCACAAAGCGCGGCGGACCTGCTTCCACCATTAAATACAAGGGCAAGGTCACCAACACCAACTGGGACAAAGAAACCATAGACTTGGAAGGTCAACTCGAGTTGCAAGTCAATGGTGGCAAGAACCTCCTCAACACTTTCAGCTTGAAGAACATTCCTAAAGGCAAGAAGAGTGATGTCGCTTTCAAGGTGATTATTTATTTTAGTAAACTTAACGAAGATTATTTAACACCATAACGTTGTACTTTAAAATATCGCTTTAGTTTTCTCGAATAAGGTTTTAAGACAGTCTTATTATTATCTAACATTGTAATTAAATGAAATGTTTGCATATTTAGAACTGTAATGAAAATCAACAAGTGAGGCGTGGTAGGTCAACACAATATTCCATACCCAAAAGAGGTACACGGAATTGTAACAATTTTAGAAGTCGGTTGCAATATGAAAATAATTAGACACTGTTTAATACAATAAAAAAGAGTTATTTCAAAACAATTTTATTTTTCAGACTGAAATTAGTGGCACCATGCTACCTAAAAAAGGAATTTTGGACGCCAGCTCTACTTACACTGAAGGAGATACAGTCGATGATACATACAGAATCAAGTCAAGCTATGGCGATGATTTAGCCTTCGAATTGGTTGGAAAACTCCAAGTTGCTGTACCTAATAAGGGACTGAAGAAGTAAGTATTTTGATATATTATATTTATAAGCTTTAAATAAGGATGGCATGTGACCTCAATGAAGTTTTATATACTTTATAATCTTTTCTTGTATTTTGTTTGATAAAGTTAAGGTTTAATACAGAAGAAATAAAATCGATAAGAGTACCTTAAAAACGTTTGTGTTCTTGATGCTAATAATTTATGTTGATTTTTTGTGACTCTCCTTATGTCTAAACAAACTCTTTTCTAACAAACAGATACGTTGACGACTACACCATGAATATACGACTACCATTTGAAAAGGCTCATGACATCAAGTGGGTTTCAAACTTCGTTTATAATCAACCAGAAAATCAAGCAGCTGAAGTAAGTTCGCTTTATTTTACACCCATTACAAAAAAAACAATAGTATAGTAGCATTGCACTTATTTTTCTTATTAACATTAGTTATTAGTTCATAGTACAAAATTAGGGAAGAACATGATACTTACTCGTATATTAACAGACAAAGAAAACGGGGCTGGGGAAAATCTAAACTATAAACCTTACTCCATTCTAGAATGAAATTGTTCTAAATTATTTTACTAATGTTTTATTTCTATACAATATTTTTTCTCATTGACTCCTTTATTTTTAGATCACATTGTTAGAATCTGTACAAGTTAATGCTGATCTTTACAAGTTCGAGTCGAACGGCAAATATGATCTAAAGAACGGAAATACCAAACTCAAGATTATCCTACCTCATGTTGAACCCGTCAGCATTGATGCTACCTACAAAGTTGATGACACTAGTAAGTACTATCTGAACATAAAGAAACTTTTAACACATTAATAAGCATGTCCAATATATTTCAATGGGCCTTTAATAGGGTTTTTACATGTTATGCGGCCATTTGTCCTAAGAAGCTATAAGTTAGAAGTGCGTCTGTTTTGTTTATTTGTTATCTATGAATGACCTTCGCACTAAATTTCTCTTCGCACGAAATTTAGTGCGAAAGGTAGCGTGTCCTGAAGGAGGGACATAAAATACCTTTTATTCCGTTCTACCCGCAAAAACTAGTTTCGTGGTATTCAAAAGAATAAACATTGTAACTTATGCTCTGCTTAACAGAATAACTGATCATGACAATATATTATGTAAAGTGATAGCTTGCATCCTGGTAAATGATGAAGGATATTAATAAAAGTAGTAATCAATTGGTAAAATATTAAGTTTTCGCATGATTTCAAAACAAACACGGTTTATGCAAGCATGTTAATTTAATACATATCCAGATTTACATCTGCAATGTTAAATCCTCGATCCCATTTTAAGATAGACATGTGAAGGAAGCTCGCGCTCTTACGAAATTATTTTATCAAAATTCCGAAAGTACGAGATATATATATTTTAGAAGAAAATACATTCAAAAATATGTAAATTGGTTTTACTTTCGTTACAGAGGAAAAGGCATCTGGCGCAGTCGACGTAAATGCACGCTACGGCAAAGGCAAGACCACTTCTATCACAATACAAGGCGCCTCTGGCCAGAAGGAAATCGATCTCACATTCTCTGCCAACTCTCCGCAGAACGAGAAATTCAAGAAATTTGAAATGAAATTCAACACCAAGGTAATTATTTACTTCTTTTTCAAATCGTTTATTTGCTTCAATTCTTCCTTTAAGGGTAACAGTTACATAGGGCTCGGGCCTTGAACATCATTTATTAAACCATAGAGTAACTTTTACTCAAAATTCGGACATCCTGAAATAAACTATTTTGCACTTTACTTTCCTATACTATTTTATCAGATAACACTTTAAAGTATTTATCTATGCTATTTTTAGATTTTGTACTGATTATAATTGTTGCATTTTTTTCCCACAGAATCCATCTCCCGACACATACAACTCTCTGATCCTCATAGACGCTGACGGCAGGGTCTACAAATCAGAGGGTGTCGTCGTCTACTCTTCTTCTCAACCCATTTTTGATCTTAAATATAGCAGCCCATCATCACCTAAGCCTACCAGGTAAATACTTATTACAACATCCACTTTGGGCTACTCGCCTACCTACAGCGTGACTTTCAATGTCAATTCAATACTTCCTTTATGAATAAAAATGAAATTACTTTTCAGATTTTACTTCAAAGGAATGGCTCCCAGGTCAACCCAAGGGCGCATGGAGGTCAAGATAGAGAATTGCAAGAACTTCGATCTAGACTCCACGTTCGAAGTCAACTACGATAAGGATTTGGTTGTCAAGTTCCATGGTAATGCTGAATCACTGGGAATGAAGAACTACAACGTTGATATTTCAAGCAAAGACGCTGGAAATGGCAAACGCTTAGAATTCAATGCTATTAATGATAACAAGAACGTGCTCAGTGGAAGGTGATTATTTGTTTTCAATTCATAATACTTTAGTGTTAATCTAATTAATATAGTACAGCAAGTGGTAAGTAAGGTGTACAATTATGAACTAAATTATTGACATTTTTATAAATACAAATTGGAAATTTTATACACTCATTGAACTTTATGTCCATTATAAACAAGATATGACGAGATAAAAAACGAGTTATCATTATTTAATATGTAATCTTTATTTCTATCCTGTAGCACATCGTTCATCAGTAAGCAAGAAGGACCAAAGACGATCATCGAAGGTTCAGGTACCCTGAAGGTCAAGGATGAACAGAAACCAGCAAACTTCAAGTACATTCGCACCGTCCTCACTGAAGGCAACGAGCAAGGAGTTGAGGTATAATTTTAATATATTTTTAAAAGATCCTCTAAAGACGATTATTCGATTAGTCTAGATATGTTTGACTCAGCAGTAAATCCAATTAAGCAAATATCATAATTGACTGTGTTCATGTGCATGTGGCCCTTACCAATACATGAACAATGACCTAGATTTTGTGTGGTATCAATAACTAACTGTTCTTCTTAGTCCTAAGTTAAATGGGTCACACATTATGCTCATAAAACCGGTCATTTTTACAAATGTCGTATCTATATTATCTGAGCAGATAGAGTTCAAATTAAATATAGGTTAAAAATTGTTTTCCACTTTCGCAGACTTTCGTCAACGTAGCGTACGGGGACCGCAACCACGTGGCCGAGTTTCGTATCACCAATCTGGAGTACAAGACCTCATACGTATACTGCGAAGAGAAGAAACAGTGCGCCCACGCTGAAGTTAATGCCAAACTTATTACCACCAGTACGTACAACTTATAACGTCACTATAACCAAGTTAATTATTATTTTGGATCAAAAGGAATGACGGTCAACGCTAATGATAATACAATGAAATATAAAAAAGTATATCGACATATTTTGATGTCAATAAAAAGAGGAGTTACCTCAGAATTCTCTACCTTAAAAACTTTAGTCAATAAATCTGGGTACACCTTCAGAATGCTTATGAGCCTTGTGAGCAAATTTACTACCTTTATCTTTGCGTAGATAATTTTGGATACCTTAAATGTTGAAGTTGGTGTACGAAGAACTGTACCAATATCGAAAATGTAATTTTTCTATGAAGTAAAAACCACAAAAACTCATTTTTTTCATTTTACAGAACCTGGTTGCCTCCAACACCAGTTCAACGCTGGCTTCGATCTCCGCAAACTCGGATTAGCAACAGAATTCGGTCTTCAAGTCGCCAACGAATTCTCTGACAAGAACTTCCCTCAATATGACATGAATTTACACGTAAACCGAGAAAATAAGAAGTATCATTTCCATGTTTACAGCCAACCCGAACAAGGCAGTATGTATTACATTATTTAATTTTGTTAATTTGTATACGTTTAAAATTGATTGCAAACTCGTTAACCAGTTTAAAAACAAGTAAAACTGAGTTTACGCGTTCAACTGTAGTCAGAATATTTATTTGCTGGAATGTGTTCAGTGTTGCAGTTTAATCACTTGAACGTACAGCAAAACGTTGTTCTATAGAACTTGGTTTTCAAATCGAACAGTCGACTGACGTCCTTAGTCGTCGTATTATGGTTTATGTTAAAAAAATTGACTGATATCCAGTATATATCCAGTAGTAGGGTAACCCTTTTAAAAAACTCGAATTCAATGCAATAATTTATTGGATATCCAGAAAGGAAGGATCCTAAAAAAAATATTTTTTTTTCTTTGTTCCAGAATTCCCAGCGGGTATAATGCTTACGTTCCCTCAAAGGGTTATCGCTTTAGAATCCGTCGTTCAGTACCCAACAAACAAAAACCTGCCCTTCCCCATCAGGGGTGAGATCTCCTTGTATCCCGACAAGAACAAGCCCCAGTCAAAGACCGCTGCGAGATTCAACTTCGACGTAACTGGAAATGAGAAGCAAGGGGAAGCGTCCGCTCTTATTGGATTCAGCCATCCAAGAATTGGAAAGGTAAACGACGAAGATGCAACCCTGTGTTATTTAGAAGCAATAGTGCATTTAAATCGCTTGATAAGAAGAGAGACAATGTAGAGTTGAGTGGAGTTTTTAAAGAACGTCCCTCTTTTTTGTCGTATTTCTGTATCAGATTCATCAGGTTGTAGCCTCTCGTATAAGTGTTCCAGAATATAAAGCAGATTCTAATGAAATGCCACTAGCATCTTGCAAATGGTCTAGAAGCATCTGAACATTAAAGAAAAGTTTTTATTCTTGTTGCTCTATGACAAAAAACTAAGTCCTGTTAGTTTCCCTAAAATTTAAAAAGGTGGTAGAACCCATTTGATCTATTACTTTTATTCAACAGGAAGCTTTGATCAAGTTCCGAGGATCTCTAAACCGGCCCAACGATAACACCATCAAGATTGAAACCAACGGTGTCATCTCTCACTCTTGTCTTGGGCATGTAAGTATAAAACTGCTCGCAACTTACGCCATACGTTGCAAACTGATCTATAGTTGGTGTAATTCTTATAACAATTTTTATTGATCGATCTTGTTTATAAATCCTTAATAAAAATACTTATCTGGCTTGTCTTAAAATGTATTATTCTAATCACTCAGTTATGCGAATTTAAAAGGTGTCCGGTAGTATTTAAATTAAGCACTACGAGTATTTCATTAAGAAATAATCAAACATAACTGACTTATATTACTATACTTTATCACAGCTTCTACTCTTGTTATATATCTATTTTTTTCATTGCAGGATCGCGAAGCCAAATTATTCTTGGAAGTCAACCCTGTTCACATTAAGTTATTGGTAATGATATTTTATTTATCTTTTAATTTTTAGTTATTCTAATGGTATATGACGTAGTATGAAGTCGTCAAATCACGCCACTACCAGATAAGTGTGATTTCATTCACACTTATTTGGTAGTGGACCAATACCTTAATCATACCCCAAAATAAAATTTAAATATCTGAAGGTTTTGCTTGGTAAGTTTTAAATAGCAAAGCAGCAAATACAGGAAGACTAAACCAAAATATAAATAAAAATATAAATTCGGAGAAAAGAGAATGAAGAAGATTACATAAGATTAGAATATAGAAGTTGGATTTCACAGACATTTCTCTTTCAGATGGATACTCCACTGGTGAAGGTCATCGACTTGGAAGGCTCAGCTACGGCTAAGGATAACTTGCAACAAGCAGACCTAGTGTTCAGTCTTCTCGAAGGCAAGCCAGTATCAATATATGCTGTAGCCAAAGACTTCCAGTACTACGAATTTACTACTGGCTATAAAGGTATGTACCACTTTCAACTGCGTTTTTATTAAGGTAACTTATGCTTATTTAAAATTTCACAAAAACTTCTGTATTTCTTAAATTTTTAAAATTTCCTACGTTCTGTGAGATCAAAGTTTGTAGTTATTCGTATGTATGTGTTTTAAAATTAGTTCCACCGGCAATTTATTCTCCTCTTCTTTTTTCCTAATACAAAGGTTGCCTGGCAGAGATTGCTATTAAGCGATAAGGCCGCCTCTTGTATTCTACTTCTTTCTTTGTATTCCTGTTTTTATTTTATATTTTTGTATATGTTAATGTCGTGGTATACAATAAAGAGTTAAATAAATAAAGTTTGCATAAATGAGATTTTAGTATTATAACTCTTGTTTCAGATGAATCGGAACGCAAACTCTCAGTCATTGCCAACTTGAACCCCGAAAAGCGTGTGGACGTGTCCGTAGACATCGTCCTACACAAGAACAAGAAAAACATTGTTCACGGAGCACTTTTTATTGAGGATAACCTCATTAAGAGCGACTATGGTGCTTCTAAAGACAACTTCAATTACTTCGTGGTAAGTTAAAAGTTTTTTTAAGACCTCGATCAATATCATATTAACCCATCACCGGCCCACTACACGGGTCTCCTCCCACAATGAGAAGGGGTTAAGGCTATAATCCACCACGCACCCAGTGCTAAAACTCTCATGCATGTAGGTTTCCTCGCGGTGTTTTTCTTCACCGTTGAAGCAAGTAATATTTTAATTACTTAAAACGCGCATACCTTGGAAAAATTGGAGGTCCGTGCTGGGATTCTTAGCCACTTGGCTGTAACCGCTTTAACCATTACTTTCCAGCCTTTTACTGAATTTCGAAATTCGGCCATATCTTTATATGGATACAGATTCTTTAGATTTCAAAAAACGAGTGTTTTTAAATTTTTTTTTTTTTTACGCAGGGTGCGTTGAAAAAAGACTTGGGTGTTCTACAAGAACGTATCAAGAACATTGGTGAAAAGGCAAACGATGATGTCAAGAAAACATTACAGCGAGTCGAGCCAACTTACAAACAGTTGGAGCAAGCATATAGAGAGGATCTCGAGAAACTTACCCAGGATATCTCGAACGACAAGACTTTGAAGGAGATCTCTGAAGCCCTGTAAGTAAATTCTGACTAAAGTTCTGAACGCATAAACTAACGAATAAAATGCACCAGTATTGAGTTGAGGAAACCGTTCTTTCTTGTACAGAAACAACTTATACTACAAAAGTTAAAATAATTAAACAATAATGTCACTAAAACTGTCCTGTTATTTAGATTAATTCTAAATCAACACATAGTCATCATCATCAAAAATTTTTGATTAAATATTTAGATTAAGGAAAAAGTCACGGAAGGCCTCACAATATTATGATTTTAAAATATTTGTATTTATTTCACTAGGCACGTCATCACTAAAGTGATCGTTAAGCTGATTGATGATGTGGTTACCATCTTCAAGCCAATGGCCGACAAATTTGCCGAAACTGTATCTCTAGTCAGCCAGAAGATTTCCGAAATGTATGAGAAACAGGTAAGCGATTATATAGAACTTGGAAATTATTTCAAAATATTTTAAGAAGTTATAGGTTTGGTGAAGATGTTTTCAAACTTAAGAAAAAAATGTATCCAAGATGAATTCGGCTATAAATAACTAGCTATTGCCCACGACTGAATCCGCATTTGTTTCATCATTATCATTATCATCTGCCAATTTGTGTCCACTGCTGGACATAGACCTCTTTCAAGCAGCGCCAACTTTCCCAATTTTTCGCTTTCCTCATCCAGTCGATGCCTGCCGCATTTGTTTAGGATTTTGTAATAAGTTTTCTCAAACTAAAGAGTAATATACTTTGTCAAGATCAGTTTTACTCTAAGCAAACATTATTTAAAATGAAACCTGCGGGAACCGTTACCGGTTGGTTTTGCAGGATTAAAAGTAACTTATGTCGTATCTACGTCCTGCCGTAGTGTTTGTATACTCATTGTGCATACACTATTGAGTCAAAGTTCATTGTGTTTGTTTCCTCATTGCTATCAAGTATGAATTATTTTAGGAGATTTGTTGTAACGCAAGCCGGGCTTTTCGGCTTGTATGGCATTACCGCCACTGCTGCTTCGCATTTGTGCAATCTAGATACTAAAGTGGGGAATTTTGAGCTATAATAGTAGTATGTATCAAGTATGATTACATTGCATTTTCACAGCCGAGGTTGTATTGGGCGCCTTATCTAACAGCGAACGCGCTAAGCTAGCCGTGAATGTAACAAGTAATGTACCATACGCGTTTCAGACGACGATTTTCATCACACTTGCGAGGATAAATAAGGATAAACTTGTGTGTCGTAAATATACGTATCCAGGATGCAAGATGTTCTGATGACGAGTTCTGTGCCAACTCGTCGAGATTAGTGCGGATGAACAAGCATACCCACTTACTCATTAACAATATTAGTAGGGATTTATTAATTCGCTTAGTTTGGTTGTAGGGCGAAACGCTTATAAATGTTGGTAATAATTTAACATTTAGCATTTCATTTAACTTGGTTTTTCCTTACAGATTGCTCCAGGCTTGAAGCAGCTATATACGAACGTCGCTGCGATGATCCAGGCTTACTTTGACGGCGTCATTGACGCCGCGGCACACTTTGCTGCCATCATCATGGACTTCTTCGAACGACACAAGCCAGAGCTACAGGAACTTACCAACATCTTCACTGAGATATTCAAAGGTATGGATTTGTTTATTAATCTGTAGTGATTCACCTTGAACTAAGATAAATAAATAGAATAAATAAATAAATATACTACCACAATACACACATCGCCATCTAGCCCCAAAGTAAGCATTACTTGTGTTATGGGTACTAAGATGACGATTTTTATGAATAATATACATAAATACTTAGAATTTTCATATAAACACCCAGACACTGAAAAAAATTAATGCTCATCAATCAAACATTTGCCAGTTGTGGGAATCCAACCCACGGCCTTAGGCTCGAAAAGCAGGGTCGCTGCAAACTGCGCCAATCGGCCGTCAAGATCTTGCTTTAAAAGATGTAGAGCTTGTAAAAAACTTTCTTTAAGTAATACAAGACACTACACCAGTCGGCAATCAGTAATTATTCCTGAAAGTTACCATTTTCCTTTCCATTAATAAATATAAACATTGAAATCAAACAACCCCAAAACTTTCTTTATTAAAACAGGCCTCAGACAGACAGTAATATTGCTACAGACAGCAACTTTCATAAACTCCATAATCATTGTTTTTATATATTATTATTTTCTGTTCTTATATTCTTGATTAAAATTAAAATAAGTCAAGTTTCTAATTTAAGGTCTCTCTTTACAGACGTTACTCGCATAGTAGTTGCACAACTGAAGGAATGGCGCGTCCAATCAGGTCAATTCATATCCAATATGTTTGAACAAATCAAGGAGATGCCGATCGTTGCCCTTATCAAAGAAAAGGTAAGGTTATTCAAATTCAAAATTCATTAATTTCATGTTGGCCTAATATAAGCACTTTTGAAACGTCAAGTATGTCTGTGTGTAGTGACTCAACCAACGGTTCGGAAGGCAGATTCTACCGAGAAGAAGCCGACAATAAACTCAGCAGTTGCTCTTTTCCAACAAAATTTTACAATTTAACCATCATTGTTCTATCTCGAGTGAGATGAAAGCGGAGCGGCTTGCTTCCAGGCAACCTTGTTATTAAGAAATTCATCAATCGCATAGTAACTTCGATGCATTGAACGTGTTTTTATACATTCTATCAACTTATAATGGTCAATCTAATATTACCTTCAGTATCATGTTGTAAAAGCATGTACTCTGCCCCACAAAAGTTTTCTGTACTTTCCTAAGACGATATGCTGATATCACTAATTTATGACCGTTTCTAGTGAATCGGTTGTTTATATCTACTTTTTTTTATGTTTTACGAAGTATATATAATATAGTTTTATACTAAAACTTATCATAGGCCTTTCTTTAAGGCCTTTGATAAGAGCAAAATTGCCAGCCGGGGATTGAACCCTTCGGAATTGAAGACCTCCTACTTAAAAAAAAATCATAGCGCTCAACGTTGCGCCAGTGAGGTCGTCAACAACCTTATTTAATTAATATCTGATGTAATTTCCACTTTATACTGTGCTTTTAGTAGATCGAGTTATTTTCGTATTGGAAGCAACAAGTGCATCCACATTTATTGTCTGTGTAGAACAGTACTTATTGTATTTACTTTTCTACAGTGGCAAGAGTTGGCAGTACCGGAACAGTTCATGGGTATCATGAACGACGCTTATCACGCGGCTCGCGAAGTCATGCCCACTGAAGAGACAAAAACCTTCCTCGATGTCCTACGCAATTATGCCCAAAAGGTAAGTTTTTTATGAAAGCCATAATTCTTAGGTTAGAACTCAATTCTCAATAGCCCTTGAATAGGTCAGGAATATATTAAAAGCGACGATGTCTATTAAACCTCGAAAGGCCTAATTTTTGAACCCAGGCAATTCTCCTTCAAATTACCTACATACATTTTAATGAAGAGAGGATACGATTCACACATTATGATCAACTGGGAGCTAAAAAATATACTATATAGTTTAAGCTATAAGATCACATATGGACATAGGTATTTTGTAGGGCATTCCAAATTCCACGGTCTTGTCGAGCAACACCCTGGGACTCGTTTGATCTCGTCTGTCCACCTAGTCGGGGGCTACCAAAGGTGTGATCACCGGTGCGAAGTCGTCATTCCAGCACCCTAGGGCTCATGACAATGTCTATCGGTTCTCAGCTTCTCGCGTCTGATATATGTCGGTAACTCTGGATCTTCAAAGGTTCTGCCAAATACCACAAATAAATAGTATAGCTTTCTACATCGTCTGTTGAGTGGTTCGGAGCGACTTAGGATTCCCATAATTAGCAACTACTTTTACCGCACATACAACACAATGATGTTAATTTGGCTTCTATTCAATCACAATAACAGTTTTTTAATTCAAACAGAAATTGCGTCAAGAGAAATTCGACGAGCAGAAGGAACTCAGGATCGTGTACGAAAAGCTTGTGGCTGCCGTCACTTCGTTGGTACAGTTCGTGCGTCAAACAGCCGGACAGTATGGAATAACTTACCCCAATTTCAGTTATGTAAGTACTAGACAACTGCTAAAATATGCAATCTATCACATAACACTAAAATACAATAAGCATGATCTAGTGGGGATTACAACCTTACCCCTGTGTTATGAAAAATGATGGTCATTCCACCAACCGAAATTTCCAAGACGGTGGATGCAAAACAGGCAGTCGGTCGTAAAAACATTGCCAAAACCAAATCCACCAACCAACCAGAAAGTATGTCTTCAAGTTTCAAGAAGACATGCTGTGTCTACCAAAGTAACCGTGGGATAAGGGCAATGAAAAAGAAGAAGAACAAGAACAAGTCAGGATCTAGTGGATAGAGCTCGAGCTCGAGCGTACGTATTTTCAGTGAAGGAAAGTATTCTACTTCTTCTTCTTCTCCTCCTGTCTCCGTACTAAGTAGACCGGAACCTTCCGTTTTATGTAGTGCCTGATACGGTTCCCCGCTGGTTCACTCCAACCAACGCTTACTCCAGAAGCTTAGCAAGCCGCGCAGGCCGTCGAGTGCTTCATGGTGAGCAGCGAAGGTGTGCTGCGCGTTGTTCTGCTACTCAATTGCATCGGAGAATTACGTGTACCTGTGTTTCATAAGCCTCCATGCATGCTCTGCATAGGGGAAGGACAACATTTTCTGAAATACATTTTGGAGTTCTTACATTACTCATATACGTATTTGTATAAGTAGCAAACCTCCAGAGAAAGTTCTATATATTTCTTTGTGTCCCACAGGCTAGCTTCCCAGGCTTGTCACCAGTGTCAATGCCTAGCTTCAAGGGTTCTGCTGGCTGGAGTCTTCTCAATCAGATGCTCCAGGGTGATGTCCCGAACCCATGGATTCAGTTCAAGACGTACAGACCACGCAGCCTTAACCCACTAGACGAAGTTCCAGCCAAGAGTAAGTTTATCTTAAACTAAAGTAAAAGAAAGTGTGTCACTAGCTCGCGTTTATTACGGGTTTTTTACAAATCCCATGGGAACCGTTAGTTCTCCTAAGGTAAAAAGTAGTCTATGTTACACTCATTCTTTTCAAATAAATGTTTGCCAAAAATCAATTGATTTGATTGCTTGGTAAGGGCGTGAAGGGAGGACCCACACACAAACATATTTTCACGTTTATAATATTAGTTATATTATTTATAACATTAATTTGTCCATAGTGCGTGCTGTGATCATCAACGGAATGCACATCTTCACCTTTGACGGCCGTCACCTCACCTTCCCTGGTACCTGCCGCTATGTGCTCGCGCACGATCATATCGACCGCAACTTCACCCTGATCAGCCAACTGCAGAACGGACATCCCAAGGCCATCATCCTGGAAGATAAGAGCGGCATCACTATTGAACTTAAGGAGAATGGACAAGTAAGTCTATATATGAAACTAGTAAAGTAAATGCAAATCCTTGATCATTAAGGGCTTATAGTTTATATTGAAAGCGTTGTAAATTCTGAGTGAGTTTAACTGCATTATTGCGAAGTTTCAGTAGTATAATTCAACTTTGCATTTCGATATACATTAAGATGATTGAATAACTTGTATTAGATTTTCTTCAGTACATAAATTATGCATGTCGTAAAAGACGACCTGTGCATAATTTTTTTAGCTCCTACTCACGGATTAATTTGAAAAAATCATTAATGTCATCACACTTTGTTTTGAAGTCACAAGAGGAAATAATTATTGGCTAAAATGACGGATTTGAACAAATTTAATAAGTCACACGGACCTATATAAAAAAATATATTCATGTAAAACAAGTAATTCTGGAAAAAAATATATTATTTGCAGTTGTATTAACTCCTAATGTTAAATGACAATGACAATGACAATAATTAGTAGAGGTATTGAGATTTTTTCAAAAGCTACACTATCGAATGAGCTTAGTATTAGAATTGAATATAAATAAATAAATAATTTTCTTCAGGTTGCTCTTAACGGTGCAAATCATGGCTACCCGGTTATCGAGAAAGAAGTGTTCGCCTTTAGGGAATCCAAAGGACGCATTGGACTCGGATCTCTGTATGGACTGATGGTCTTCTGTACAAGCAAACTTGAGGTAAGTAATACTCAACTTATAAGAAGAGAAACTGAGATATTATACTAAAAGAGAAATATACAGGAAGAGAATATATATCATACTAAAAGAGTAATTACTTAAGAAAATTCTAAAAGCACTAATTTGTAAATTGTGTATGGGTATATTTAGAAATTCAGCATTTTATCAATTAAGAAAACACTAACAAGAAGAAAAGGGATTTAAAGTGTATTTAAATCATTAAATACATAATAAAATGTTCGTTAATTTAATCAATAAAAATTCATCGTACATAGAAAGTAAATGAGTCAAAATGGGAATAGTTGGTCAAAAATAGAATGTTACATTATTATTTTTCGCACTAGAGTATTACTGTTATTTTATTGAACTCTCCAGCATCTTTTCTAACCTATTTCGTCTGAGTTTACATCCTAAGCTAATGATAATCTTGGCTTTCGAAATCTAAAGGTACCACTTACGATTAATCTGCATTTGATTGATTTTTTGAAATTTTTTTGACGTGACAACGTCTTATAATTCGATGGAGCCGGCTGCACGCACGAAAAAACATGACGTATGCGGCGTTACCTCGCTCTGAGGCGTTCCATACAAGGCTTGAAGTGCAAGCAAGAGCGCGGAACGAGCGACAAAGAAGCACAGTCGGCCTCCGCGTTCGACATCTGTCTCTCTCCTCTCATCTGTCTGTCTCTGAGTGAGCGATGCGTCCGCTTGGACAGCTTCTATACTATACAATAATAACATTTACATGTTTTCGGCAAGGATGAAGTGCAGTGAAAAGTGAATGTGGTGTCAATTGTTGCTATAAACAATTGACTACAAACAATTACAATTAAAATTTTCTTTTGAAAAATGCAACCATTTCATCAGTATTTTCTTACGACGTTGTCACGTTCAACTATCGTCAGTAAGCCGACTTTACAGACAACCAATTTTTTAGGCGCTTTTAAGCCGTCGATGAATTAAGATTTCGTTTTCTATTGTTCCTTCCAAGTATGACTTTCTCGCAGTATGATTCTCTCTTGTCTAAATATCTGAGCCATTATCTAACTGATTATTTATTTTTAGGTGTGCTATGTCGAAGTGTCCGGATTCTACCATGGCAAGCTCCGTGGTCTGCTGGGAGATGGTAACAACGAACCTTATGACGACTTCAGGATACCAAATGGAAAGGTAAGAAGGCTTTCGGGATTACAATTTGCAAGTATTGATCTCGTAAAACTTAGTAGGTCCTTATTAGTACTAAAATCGAACCCTCTTAATCGAGAGCAATTTTGTCCATATGTCGTAACCCTATAAACACTATCAACTAAATATTTAGAATGGAAATAGATAATCCTTGTTGAACTAGATTGCAGATAAAAATATATTTATATTACAAAAATGGAAAAAAAACTGGAGAATCTAAAATTATTTTACGCAGAATCATTTAGTCATTATTGCATGCTATGCATTTTGTCCAGAAACAGTGAAAACGCGCATGTCACACTTTACTTTTAGCTCACAAACATTTTCCCATATGTTATCTGCTAAATGGTATAAAGTAACTACCCTCCTGTTGGAGTAACACTGCTAAAGTGGAGTGGTTTTTGATGCTTCAATATTATTCGCGTACACGGTTTCTGTATGTTATTAATTCTTTGATAATTTCCATCCAAGATAAGGAAACGTTTCGCGAGTTCTCAAAATATTCTTTATTTCGTCCTTATAGATCGTCAGCACTGAAAGCGAATTCGGAAATGCTTACAAACTGGCCGGCAGTTGCAAACCAGTCGAGACACCAGCTCACGACCATCATCAAATGCACATGGCTCTGCCAGCGGCGTGCGAAGCCGTGTTCGGGGGCACCTCACCTCTCAGACCTTTGTCGATGTTGTTGGATAACCATCCGTTCAGGTTTGTTGTTTTATGACGCTTTAATTTATATGTATACAAAAAAATGACTCTCTGTTATTTCGAAATTACTGCATCTTAAATATATAGTTAACTCAAATATATATTTTTAAGATAGGTTATACGTATTATTATATATACATTTAAAGTCTGATGTCAATTAAAAGTGACAATCACATAGTGCAATTTATCAAGTTAACAAATTCAACTTTGGAGTAACGTACTCGTAAATATTATGTCAAACTAACATAGCGTCGTTTAGTTTAAGATAATATAAAATGATATATTTAAGCTAACGTAGGTGAGACGTTTAGTTTGGTTACATCTTACGTTTCGGCTACTTTTAGTTATCGTTACAAGAGTTTAAACTCGTCTCCCTTTTCGCGAAACCACTTAATATACGCGTTGTGTGGTTTAATCTTCAACTCCTTAGATATTAAAGGCCTGCTCTCAGTGTTATGAAAACAATAAGTCATTTGTTTATGACTCTCACATAAATAACTAGCCCGCGACTTCGTCTGCCTGGACTTCAGAATTGGGTCTAAAGCTTCGCTCGTTAACTATTTTAAATTTTCCCTGGAGACCGGTTTAAGGAATCCAGATAAAGGTAGCCTTCTTTTCCATGTCAAAGGCTACATGCATGCCAAATTTTATCTAAATCCGTTCAGCTGTATTTGCGTGATTGAGTAACAAACACCCACACTTTCACATTTATAATATTAGCAGGATTGTATTATTCATAAATCTGTAAATGCAAACAACAGACAAGCCTGCATCCACGCCTGC
Source organism: Pararge aegeria (assembly GCF_905163445.1). NCBI lineage: Eukaryota > Metazoa > Arthropoda > Insecta > Lepidoptera > Nymphalidae > Pararge > Pararge aegeria. The sequence continues at coordinate 1,262,884 of NC_053203.1, forward strand.
GGCGACGACTCTCCGAAGTCAGCACAAGAAGCGTGTGACCTTGGACGCGGTTACGCCACCCTCGCACAAACCGGCTTATTGCCAGCGGTCATGCCGTCGCACTGCTTGAAGTGCACTGATGCAGACAAGCCCAGAGAAATCGGAGAGATTTACGATGTCAAACTACCCACCAAGCAAGCCGATATTATTGTTACTGTTGAGGTCACTGAGGTGAGTGAATTTCTTTCTTTTTTGACTTACTAATACAGCAGACCTTTTTTTTTGATTGAACGCGTTATTAAGTATTTGGGATTTACAGTCAGATAAAATGTATTTTTAGTACAATTCTCGAGAAAGGCCAAAATAAAGCATCATAAAAAATCACCTCTTAACTCGTCAAACAGTTGGATTTAAGCAGAAACTTCGTATATATTGTAAAGCAAACATATATTTGCAAAATATTTTTTATCTTCGCATTAGTAGCCGTCTTACTGTTTGTAACATGGGAAAAAAGTATTTTATTATGAAAATTAAGCTTAATAACCTGCTATACTCTGTGAAAACCAGGAGAGTTCATATGTTATTTATAATTTCTTCAATCTTTATACTTCAGACTAAACAGAGCTACGGCAACGTACCATGAACGCACGACACATGCTCCGAAACCGGAGCATCCTCGGGAGATGTTGACTTTATAGTGAACAATTCAGATTATCCTGCTTTCCGCGGAGTATAGCAAATTAAGATTAATTTTCATAATATATCATGGAATTCCGCGAAGTATCGCCTGCTTCTATCGAAAGCCATTTTAAATTATTTTTTTTGCTTTTCCAATATAAAAACGTTATGCTTACTCCTGTTTCCAGTCCACCGAGAAAATGTACAAGGACATCATCGTGCCCCTGGTCGGCCAGGTCATCGATGGACTGAAGAGCAAACGCATCACCGACGTCAAGGTGTACCTCGTGGGCATCACCTCACACTACCCCTACCCCATCATTTATGACACAGACCGTAAGTGATTTTGTTCTTATTTCTTTCACTTGGTTTCTCAGGATACATATATATAGTTTATGCCAATCGACGGTTTTTCAACTGTCACTATGAAAAACATCACTAGAGCTTTTTTCCTGATAGGCAATCAAACATGTACCATTTCAACCGATGGACATCAGCGATTGGTAACGTAGGTAGGTGTTCTGTAAATATAAGTTTATTGAACGACCACATGAAATATCCTTAAGATTAAAGTTAAGCCTTTGTATTACTATACTATGGAAAAACAAGGTTTAGCCTTTTGAGGAAAACTTTTGTTCACGCCTTAAAACAGAAGTACGATCGCAATGAAATGAGAGCAAAGCCAACATGGCAATGGAGGATGAATAAAATAGTCACTCGATGGACATGAAAGATAACCCGATGCATTAGTAGAAGGATAGCTTTTCCTGTCGCTTAGCAGCATTGTTCCAATGCTGTGTTTCAGTTTGAATGGTGTGGTTGCTGGTGTACCTACGGGCACACGAGCAAAACCTATGCCTCGAATTGATAGACTCGGGGTGGCATATTGCAAGACGTGCTTCTGTCATGCCTTGTGAAGTATAGCTTTGTTTAGAGGCGACAGTTTCAGCATCATGATATGGTATAGAGTGAGCACATCCTTACAAGACACCTTTGTCGAGCGGTCGAGAAGACCAATATAAATACCAATATTATATAAGATATAATATCTATATTGTCCAATCTTGTTTCAAAGACCGCCGACTAAAATTATATTTTGTTCGTGCAGTCGGTACCAAATAGGTATAATTTATTGATTTTAGAGGATTTAAATAGATTCAGATTTCGTCCATCTATTTTAAAACTTTAGCACAATCGCTGTAATAATGCTCTCTTTTACAGTGAAACTGAAGAGCGCAAAGGTACAGTTCACCGACAAGACACGTTATAACGAGGTCAAGTCAATCCAAGTGGGTGACGAACGCGTCGACAGATACACCGAGTTCTTTGTCAACATTATTAAGAACCTCAGACTCACTTTCGGTAAGATTTCCTTTATAAACCTTTTTCTAAACCTAAGACGCTTTAAGGAGAGAGTTATAAGTTGGAATACTATCTGCACTTCTGTGTTTCTTGTTAATACAGTTGTATTTATTGCAACGAGAATCCCCCAACTCTTCTACAAACTGTTGTTTAGAATGTATTACTTTAAATCAGGCACATTCGGTGAATTTTTACGTGACGCTATAATGGTTTGACTTGAAAATCAACCAATTATTGCGAGAATGAAAATCTTATTCTTAGAGCTAAAACTAGGCTGAGGAGAAGTCCGTAGGATAACTTCCCGAAAAAATAAGTTGAAAACATTGACATGACCAAACTCCCTAATCACTAAATACATATCTTTACAGTGTGTTATTTCTGTCCAGGTATTCACAACGTGATGTTCGCCTACGACTCAGTGTTTGACCTTCCCCTGAGGGCTGGAGCCGTCAAACATCTCATCAGCGCTATCGGCGAAACGTGCCAACGACAGGATGTACTGGTAAGAATCATTTTATATTTTTATTTTTGTATCCATTATGAACCATGATGTCCATCAAAGAATTTAATGTTTAGAATTAATTGGTACATTAACCTACGCTTGGGCAATAGAAAGGGCTGTTAGGAGTATCTCTATGTTATGATATCAGAATTTTGGAGATCCGTAGAAGAACTAGAGTTACCGATATAGCTCAACTAGTCACAAAGCTGAAGTGGCAATGGGCGGGGCACATAGCTCCGAGAACCAATGGACGTTGGGGTCCCAAGGTGTTAGAATAGCGACCACTTACGCGCTTACCGGCGCAGCGTTGGTCAACCCCCAACGAGGTGGACAGACGACATCAAACGAGTCTCTGAGAGCCGCAGGACACAAGCGGCACAGTATCGTGGATCTTGGAATGTGGACATCAATCGGTTGAAGTGATGATGATGAAGCTTTGCTTGTATGTCATGGACTTTCAACATATTGTACTGTAAATCAACATATTTTGCCTACCTGCTTATATGCTTCATATGAATTCACTAACACAGACTCATAAGCCTTACCTGTATGATCTTTGCGCAGGAATAATTTTTAATTTAACAAATTGTTACTTCTAATTTTCTAGGCAAGTTCATTGCGATCGGTGGTCTATGGTGGTTTCTTCAAGAACCTTGGGCTCTCGTACTCTCTCATCAAGAACACGCCAGATATAAAGATCGGAGGTGGCAAGGATGTCAACCAAGTTGTTGGTAAGTAAGAAAAGCATAAATTAATTTCGGTTACAGCATGTGTGATTATGGTACAGGATTCTTAAAACTTTGAATTTTTGGCTTTCTTCTAAATCTTAAAATTTTTTGGGAACAGTTATTCAAATAAGATATTTTTTGCAGGATTCTCTAAACACGGCGTATTGCTGCTCGGTGACAAGAAACAGAAAGAAACAGAAACATTGAGAAGTACCCTTCACTTGGAGACGTACGATGGCTGCGTTGATTTCTCGCAAGATGTAAGCAATTTACTAACATTTCTTATATTTAAAAGGAACAACTGGGAATTGGCCTAAGTTGATAAAGTAGCTAAGGGGGTACTTAATTGAACTATAATATGGTTAAAGTGGTAGCACACCGTGACTGGTTTAAAACAAACTACAAACAATTTAATAAATCAAGGAATAATTTGGCAGCTTCTATCAAAAGACTTAAATAAAAAAAAGAAGAAGAGAAAGTAGAAAAATATTTGAACTCATCAAGGTTTTTTCCCTCTCTAGACTGACGGCTACACGTTCTCAGCCACCACCTTCCAATCCTGCAACCCGGCGCAGCAGAAGCAGTACCTCCAGACGGCAGCGACTTCCATCGTGAACCGTCTGCTGCATGAGAACTTGGTGGAAGCTTGCACTTGCAGCTACGTGGACGTCTACAGAGCGCGCTCCGTCTGTGTTATCAAGGAGAGAAAAGAAGCGGTATGTACTATTCTTTTGTCCTCCTTTTTCATCAGTGCTCGACTGAGCCCCTTATAGTTGGGCCGATGGAAAGGCTTGAGGCATCTACCTATAGATGATCAAATTAGGAGATCCGATAATGAAAAAAAGTTACCGACAAAGCTCCATACTCATAAGCTGGAGTTGGAGCGTTTGGACTCGGGAGTAGGGTACCCTTACCCTACTCCCGAGCTGGCATACTGGAGCGGCGTCCTGCATCGAAAAGCACGGTGCTGGTAGACCATTCTACTTGGTGGGTGATATCAAGCGAACTGCGGGCAAATTCGGCAGCGCAAATCTATCGACTGTGGATATCCCCAAAAACCTATGTCTAACAGTGAACGTCCATCGGTTGTAATGATGATGAAATTTATCGTTTGTCAAGTATCAAAGTATCAGACTACTTTGCGGCAGAGTAAAAACGGCATAATTGCACATGGTTTAAAGCTTCTATTGGAGCCTAATATTTTTTTCGAGTTAGGGTCTAATATTACGATCAATTTTGTACAGAATCTTCAACTTTAAAACGAGTACCATACTCGTAGGTGCATTATGTTTGAAGTTAGCATTTCTAAAACTGGGAGGGTGGTCTTACATGATAGTAATACTTCGGTAATAAAATGCTTTAATTTTTCCTGAAATGTATAGATTCACATGAACGGACAGAATACTAATCAGGTGTTCACACGATGCGGAAGACCTTTTTTGTTATCAACCCAAACTCCTTGATTTTATAATACAATATTCAACAATAGGATAAATAATAAATTATCTTATTATTTCCAGGCTCGCAGACGAAAGTAAGGACAACGCATCATTGATCTTCAGCGCCACACCTACCAAATACTTTTAGTTTTACACCTACAGGCTCAGCAAAAATAGAGCGAATCTCTGGAAAAATACTCGTCTTATAAGCTGATTATGAATTGAAAATTTTTGATTGTTTTTTGTGAGAAATTTTGTAAATCAAACTCAGGCCCGTGGCTAGGAATTCAGAGGGGTTACGATCTTCTTCGAAACGTTTGCTTGATTTTGATCTAAGTTTCGAAGTTGGATATAGCATTCGTTTAGAAGTGGTTTGAGATTACTTCGTTTTATTTTCATAAAATGATAGACAGTTATATCTTAACCAGAAAAAAAAAATAACGCATTAAATTCTAAAGAACTATAACTTGTTCAATATTTTTTCTCGCAACTATGTAAATTTTACAACCTTATCAACCTAAAGTTCTGTCCATCCAGAACCACTATGATACTGACACTCTGGCTACATTGTTGGAGCCTGTTTGGGATATTATTAAAGACATGTTAGACAAAGGTTAGGCATAAAACAACTTCGAACTTAACGCAAGTTAAAAAAAATATTGATATTTCTAAAAGAGTTTTTACTTGCAGTTACCAAGGTCTCTCCACTAGATAGCGCTACAATGTGAGTTTATAGGAATTACAACTGTTCAGTGCTATTTTTAATGTTTTTATATATTACTAACCTGTGTGAAACATGCACATTTCTTTTCTTTCCAAATAAACTGTAACTCTCTGTAAAAGTTTTCGTATTCGGCCCAGTAAAAAGCTTCTCATTTCTCTCGTCTGTGGCGCTATCTGGTGATTCCAAGTACAAAAAATTAAGTACATCGTTATTTCAGTAATATTTGTTATCAGCTTATATTTTATGGAGCCTGTATATTTTAGACTCACTAATTTGTTGTTAAGTATAGAGTAAACTATTTATAACGCGCCGTTCCAATTTAAAGTTTTAATCGAAAGCTGTATTAAAACAAATTATAATGTAACAAAAACATATTATTTATTTCTGTTTTTATTTTCACTTTCCCACGTTGAGGTTTGACGTCAAAAAGTATAATATAAATTGACGTAATAAGAACACGAAATATTCGGCTTTATAACGTCAATAAGCATTCCATAGAACAAAAAATAAATAAATACACTACGAAAACACACACATCTAGCCCCAAAGTAAGCGTAGCTTATGTTATGGGTACTGAGATAGCTAATGAATTTTTTATGGATATAATACACATAAATACTTATAATATACAGATAAACACTCAGACACCGAAAAACATTCACGTTCATCACACAAACATTTTCCAGTTGTGGGGATTGAACCCGGCCTTGGACTGAGAAAGCAGGGTCGCTGCCCACTGCGCCAGCCGGCCGTCAAATAAACAATCAAACAATGGAAACGCTGATTGCAATGACAATATTTATAATGGAGAAACTGTGGCCTATAAATTGTCCGCCTTTGTTTCGGTTTGTGAAGATTACAGAGACGCTTTTGAGCATTGAATTAGTGCATGTTTCAAATAAATTAGTTAGCCTTATTTGCGAATGGAATGTGTCGCTGGTCCTTATTAAACGTACGGAGCGTGACGCGAATCCCATCGCCTTGCAAGGTTGGGTGTTTATAAAATAATAATGAAACAAACGTATTAAGACAATGCACACATCACCATCTAGCCCCAAAGTTAGCGTTGCTCGTGTTATGGGTTCTAGGATAACTGATGAATAATATACATAAATACTTATAATAAACAGATAAACACCCTCCAACACAAATACAGATATCCTACTAATATTCTAAATGTGAAAGTATGGATGTTCGTTACTCAATCACGTCGGGAAAAGAACATAGGCTACCTTCTATCCCGCTTCCTTAAGAAGTTCCCGAGGTTGAAAATTGTTTACGAGCAAAGCCGCGGTCAGAGTGCTTTGAAATTCGGTATGGTATGGAAAAGGACATGTACTTTGTTACAGAGATAGATTGTAGTCCGGAATAGCGCATAGGCTACTTTTTATCCTGCAAAATAGGAGAGTTCCCGCGGGAATAAAAAACCTTAATCCACGCGAAAGAAGTCGCGGGTATCAGCTAGTAGAAACATAAGACAATATTATTTCTTGATAGTCTCATTTATTCTAGCTTAAGAACAAATCTCACAAAATGTTTTATCTAAGTTACATCTACACCACACTACACTTTTAAAAAAACCTGTTATCAATTTGACGCGGCTTTGATTTTTTTATCTCAATACATCTTTTTTGTTTTATTCCATTACAATTTACACTTGACTGCAATCTCTCCCGGTGGTAAATTATGGCGTAATCTTAGATGATAGCGGGCTAACTAGAAAGAGTATGGGTGTTTCATTAAGCCCATGTACCCCTTATCGGTTAACCCCCTAACTCTAAAAGGTGTCTCTATACCTTAGTGTGGCTTGGCCATTTCACTACATTCAAAAGAATTATCTACTGTTAATTACATTTTTGCTATACAATAACTCTTGTAGTAAAGAAAAAGGCCCAGACACAAATTTTGATTAAAGTATAGAGTTAGGGCGTGAAGAGTTAGAATCGTTTGTCGTATCATAAGATCAGTTTTTGTCAGTTCAAGATTCAGTTCAGTCAGGCATTATGGTCTCATCTTGGCAACATTTCACATCAAAATATTTATTCAAAAATTCAAAATTCAAAATTAATTTATTTCAAGTAGGCCTAATACAAGCACTTTTGACACGTCAAGTCTGTCCGTGTGTAGTGACTCTACCACCGGTTCGGAAGGCAGATTCTACCGAGAAGAAGCCGGCAAGAAACTCAGCAGTTGCTCTTTTCCAACATCATAAATTTACATTTTAACATTCATTTTTCTATCTTGTGAGAGATGAAAGCGGAGCCGGATGCTTCCAAGCAACCTTGTCATTAAGAAACTCATCAATTGTATAATAACCTCGCTGTAATAAATGTGTTTTAACACATTCTTTAAACTTATGCATTGGTAGGTCCAAAATTACCTTAGGAATCTTATTATAAAAGCGTATACTCAATCCACAAATGACTTCTGCACCTTTCGCAGACGATATGCAGATGTCACTAATTTATGACCATTTCTTGTAAGTCGACTGTTTATATCCACTTTTTGTTTATAAAGACTAATATGTTGTCTTACAAATACTATATTGTTATAAATATATTGTGAGGCTACCGTAAGTATACCAATTTCTTTAATATTTTCACGGAGGGATTGACGTGATTTAAGTTTATATATTGACCGTACAGCTCTTTTCTGCAATATGAATATAGTTTCAATATCAGCAGCTTTGCCTCATAATAAGATACCGTAAGACATCACACTATGAAAGTACGCGAAGTAAACAAGTCTTACTGTTTCTACGTCAGTAATCTGTCTAATTTTCCTGACGGCGTAGGCAGCCGAGCTTAGTTTACCTGCTAGTGTATCTATATGGCCCAATGCAGCTTACAATCCAAGGTCATGCCCAGAAAAACTGTGGAATCTTCCAATTTTAGTGATTCTCCATTTATTATTATATTTTTAATAACTTTCTTTACATTTGGTAAAATAAATTCCACACACTTAGTTTTTTTTGCATTTAAAAGTAAATTATTGACAGTAAACCAGTGCGACACATGCGACATAGCACGGCTTACATCGTCAGAGTTGTCTCTACCTCTATCAGTTTTAAAAATTAGAGATGTATCATCTGCAAACAGTACAATGTCACAGGTTTCACTGACATGGTCGGATATATTAAGCTTATTATCATATCGACCTATTACCGGCCCACTGCAGGGCACGAGTCTCCCCCCATAATAAGAAGGGGTTAAGGCCGTAGTCCACTACGCTGGCCCATTGCGGATTGGTGGACTCCACACACCTTTGAGAAAATTATAGAGAACTCTCAGGCATGCAGCTCACGATGTTTCCCTTCACCGTTGCAGCAAGTGATATTTTAATTACTTAAAAACGCAAATAACTTAGAAAAGTTAGAGGTGTGTGCTGGGATACGAACTCGGCCCCCCGAAAGTGAAGTGAGCTCCCTCCCACTGGGCTATCACCGCTATTAAGCTAAAACCATTTTTTTTTGCTAGAGATATAACTTTATTTAGGCTATTTATTTATTTATTTAATTTTTTTGATTTTATTTAGTTTTAAATAGTTTATTTTAGGTTATATTTATAAATAATATTTTAAGGCTTAGAAATTCAAAATTAGATGTTTACCATCTTTCTAAACTTTATTTAGGTTAAATGTAATTCCAATTAGCTAACACATAATAATAATTAAAAACTAATATTTACAAAAAATATAAGCCGTCTAACCGTTCACTTATGGGCATAGCCAAAATGCTGGCGCTATTGCCCCTTTGCTAGATTAAGGCGTTGGGCTAAATAAGCGCCAGCTCTTGGGTCACCAGAGGTCAAGATCAATTTTTGGTACACGAAGCTCCTAAATTTTTGCGTGTCCGAAAACCATGGGCGCAGTCTCAAACGCAAGCGCCACAAATACGTAGGTAGTTATGACAAATAACTAAGTATTTACTTACGGCCCTTAAACGTTTAAGACATTTGAGCATTTTTTTAATTATTATTCTTATTCTTAAAAACTTAGAATAGAACGCTCTGTGTTTCAAATCGATATTGCAGTTTTAGGAAAATACTTGTTCGTAAAGTGACACTTTAAAATGAAAACAATTTTCGTACACAATCGCCAGATCAGTTCGATCTCAAATTACAATGTATTCTTTACTCATTATAAACACCTCTTGTGGAATTGAAATCAAAGTCAAATATTTTTTAGTTCAAGTAGGCACATAGGTGGCACTTTTGATGCGCTCATTGCATACAAAATATGTATGCAATGATACATAGCAGAGAGTAGTGTCAATTAACAAAAACTTTTCACATACCTATCTCCAATATTACAATCTTACTGCCATTTTAATTTTAAATTTAATAATTCTTTTATATAAAATGTAATTATTTAATTTTATAATATTGTAATCTTTAATATTATAGTATATAGTGTAGCAATGAATAAAGAAAAGTAAATATTATTTTTGCAACGCCCTGAGAGTGTCTCATGTACCTATAGGTATAATAAATAATAAATAAATAAATATACTACGACAATACACACACCGCTATCTAGCCCCAAAGTAAGCGTAGCTTGTGTTATGGGTGCTAAGATGACTGATGAATATTTTTTTCAATGAATTAATATACATAAATACTGATAAAATACATATAAACACCCAGATACTGAAAAACATTCCTGTTCATCACACAAACATTTTCCAGTTGTGGGAATCGAACCCACGGCCTTTGACACAGAAAGCAGGGTCGCTGCCCACTGCGCCAATCGGCCGTCAAGTAATAATGTAAGGTTACTTGAATTTTCGTCAAGATCTTTGACGAATGCCAAATTATATGCTTTTTACAATAGCAACCTATTATAATATATGAAATAAATAAATGAAAAAAAAAAAATAGTGATGGCGATAACTACATTCGTAAACCTAAAACTAAAGCTAAAACGGTTCTAAAAGTCTAAGAAGAAGCAGTGGCGTGCATAGAGGGTATGCACATTGTATGCAGATGATATAAAATGAAGAAAACCTTTATTAAAAGTTACAAAAAACTTAAGGATAGGCATTGTAAGAGTTATCAAAAGCCTACCCTTGAGTATTTATAACTCGTACTGGAGATTTTCTTCATTTTATATCATCTGCATACCCTGTGCATACCCTCTATGCACGCCACTGAGAAGCAGCCCACAACAAATGGCCGGATGTTATTTTTGTTATCACCATCTCACATTGGTATCTCTGACTCCTTATAAGTTTGCATATCGAAGTCAAGCAAACTCCTTTCAATGATAAAAAACGACTAAGCAATAAGTTTAAATCATTAACCTCGGTACGGTTAGGCACCTCGCGCGCGCAGATAAGCTTGCTATCTAACCGCAGTCGATGATTCACGACTTATTACTGTACTGCCGACGAACAGGATAATAATATTATGGTCAGTTTTGCTTTAACTATAAGGTGGTTTAGTGGACTGGCTGGGTATTTAAAGGTAAACTTATTTAAATATATTTCAATTATTATAGAAGTGTTAAATTTTCTTTAAATATTGAATAGAAGCGGGCGTTACCTTGCGGAGTTCCATGATATATTACAGAGATGAGGTGGGGTACAAAAGGCTGCATTTGGCGAATTTTTTCAACCCCCCCTGTGACGAAACATAACCTAACCTTGAAACCCCTCAAGTGGTTATAGGCAAGTGTCCATTCGAAAATCGAATCGAATTTTTCACTTAACAATTATGAATTGTAAAGTCCACATATGATGAGGATGCTCCGGTATCGGAGCGAAACGTGCGTAGAGGGAACATTGCCGAAGATCTATTTGGTGTGGAGTATAAGGATTTATAAAATTATGAATTACACCATACAGATTTTCCTCCTGCTTTTCGCTGAGCAAACTAAACTTTATTTTTTACATAAAACAAACTGTTAATTGCGATTTTATAAAAATTCGCGCGGGAACAGTCAGTTTTCCCGGGGATTTTTCTGTACGTTATCGTGTGTTTAAATCATATAGTACATAACTTTTATGTATAATCATTAAAAGTCCACCACCATTAAGCAAAATATAATGAATGCTAAGGACAACATTTTTACATGATTGCAAAATGATTAAGGATCTCTCATTATTTGAAACAAATATAAGCCTTTGTTACTTCGATATAATTCAGCTTTCTATTGGTATATAAATGGTTAAAATCGGTTCATTCGTTCTGGAACCTAACGGGGAAAAAACAAATCCTCCCTCCTTATCGAAAAAAATCTTATTTCTTTTAGCATAGATGCACTTTTAATACGTGCCGTCTTTTCCCATGGATGTCGTACGAGGCGACTTAGGGATTGTAACCAGAACGGGCAGAAAAACCCTCCGTACTATTACTACGTTCTATTACGATCAACAACCCGTCCGTCCATCGTGGTGATAGCAAACCATCCTATCCTACCATCTATTGATGATCATCATCATGTCAACCGATAGATGTCCACTGCTGGACATAGGTCGTTTCCAAGTTCCACGGTTTTGTGTCGATTGGGTCCAGAGAGATTTGCAGCGGCTCCCTGCGAGGTGCTTGATGTCGTCTGTCCACCTCGTTGGGGGTCGACCAACGCTACTCTTACCAGTGCGAGGCTGCCATTCCAGCACCTTGGGACCCCAACGTCCATCGTTCCTCCGAGCTATGTGTCCGCCCATTGCCAGTTCAGCTTCGCGACTCGTTGAGTTATAGAATAGAATAGAATAGAAAAACTTTATTGCGACACAACACAATAGGAAAAATACAAAGAAAACAGTAATAGTACTTAGTGCTTGGGTGCAAAGGCGGACTTATCACTAAGAGTGATTTTTTAAAGGCAACCTGAGCGTATGAAGCCGATAAAAAAGTGGAAAGTGGATGGTGCATAAAGTATGTTACAAAAAAATAAAATAAACTTACATGAACATATACATACTACATTTAAAAATTAACTACACAAATACCGATATAAATTTATATATACTATATTAGATATATATGATATATATTTATGCTATTATAAACTTAAATAATACTCAATTACATAGATAATTATGAGAGTTACGAGTATGTTGGTAACTCTGATTCTTCTACGGATCTCCTCATTTCTGATTTGATCACGTAGAGATACTCCGAGCTTAGCTCTCTCTATCGCCCGCTGGGTGATTAATAATAAAATTGAAGTATTCTTGAACTAACAGTCAAATTGAAATAATATTTTTTTTTTAAATGATAGCCATACGATAAAGACTATTTAATACCACACAATGATCCTTCGGTTTGAGCAAGTTTATTTAAAAAAAAAAAATTGTTTGGTATATTAAATGACCTTAACCGCGCTCAGCATCCAGCCTTCAATCTCTGTAGTACAAACCAGACTTGACGGATTACAGTCACGGCGACCAATATCCAGAGAGATTTTGCTAACACAGGTGCACTTCCGTCCCCTTCAACAAACTGTTCTTCAGTTTGACGGAATGTTTGTTATTTATCATACTGTAGTAGTTGTTACTGAAAATAAAATTAAATAAAAAAAAAACTCCATTCACTCAGTCCGGTAGTCCGCTGGGAAAGCAGCTCCGACATGAACCGAAAAAGATTAGGTGCAGGGCCGTCGGAGGAGACATGTTCAATCTCCAAACCCAATACTAATTATTGGCCCGACTCGGGGACCTCGTAGTGTGCAGTCAAACATGCTAACATAATAGTTTCTCTGCACAGCCACCATGGCGCCACTATCGCTGAAGATAGTGCTTGACGAGGGAGCTGTCACCAGAACCCTGATGTTCGACACCACCACCAAGATCCAGGAAGCACACAGAATTGTCCGCGACAAGATACTTACCTTAGACCCTGCTAAAGGTAAATCTTTTTTACTTTTACTTGTATAAAAACGCATTGGAACATATAAGCACGTACGAAGCATGGGCAGGAGACAATTATCTCCCCAGGGAAATGATAAAAATTTATCTTCTCCCACAACTTTATCAATTCTCAGAGCAGGCGCACAAATGGAAATAATATCCAAATAATGTATGTGTAATAATAAACGGGGAAAAACTTCTCCTATTCCATGTTTCCGTGCTTAAGAAGATGGACACGTTAATTATATCCCCTCCACGGCTAGGCGTAAGGATAAAATTGCATCTTCTCCCACAGCTTTATCAACTCTCAGAGAACTAGCGTACAAGTGTAAATAATATCCAAATAATATGTGTGTAACAGGGATCCACTTCTCTTATTATATGTTTCCGTGCTAAAGAAGATGGTTACGCTTATTATATCCGCTGTCAGGAGATATAATCGGGGGTTATAATTTTTGTCTCCTGCCTGCCTCCTGCTCTGCAGAGGTACCTACAGAGTTCGATCTCCGGCACGGACCTCTAACTTTTCAGAGTTATGTGTCTTTTAAACACTTTTGGCTTGAACGATTTGCGCAGGAAAACATTGGGAGGAAAATGGCATGCCTTGGTTATCTGTTCATATCTCAAAGGCGTGCAAAGTCTACTAATCCGCACTAAGCCAGCGTACCACCTAAGCCCTTCTCATTAATAGAAGCTAAATAAACATTGGATAGAAGCAGGCGTTACTTTGCGGAAATCCATGATATATTATCAAAATTAAGCTTAATTTGCTATAATCCGCGAAAAGCATGAGAATCTGTGTGGTGTAGATGCTGACTTTACAATGAATAATTGTTATAGATTAACATTATTACATCTCCTGAGGATGCTCCGGTTTCGGAGCGAAACGTGCGTAGAGGGTATATTGCCGAAGATCTGTTTGGTGTGGAGTATACGGATTGAAGAAATTATAAATTACACTACACAGATTCTCCTGCTTTTCGCAGGTTATAGCAAATTAAGCTTAATTTTGATAATATATGCTAAATAAACATTTGGAAAAACAAATTAATGCATTATAATAACCTCAGGAGTTTTATTAAATGTACTTTACAGTGTGTGTGAATGGAATGTACAATAACACGATACGAATTTGTCAATAACAATCCATGACGAATAACTAATGTTATGCCGACTATACTAACAATAATTGTTTAAATTATCCTTACCTTTATTACTACGAGTATGAACAACGTTAAACAATCACTTTACTGATTACTGATACAAGTAAAACGGGTGGTACCTACACAACGTGACGCAAAAACGAGACTAAGAAAATACGTAGTAGGGCATTTTTAATTTTTATTAGCTTTACCTTGTTAACAAATTGGAAAATGGGTTACCGATTATTTTTGCTCTAATAAAAATTATAGTTTACATTTGCAAACTAAAAAAAAACTCTTTAAATAAATAATCTAAATTAACAGGTAGAAGATTTTGTTTTAATTAGTTTGATTTTGTATATCAAGCGTCTTTTTTAGTTTTTTTCCTGATCTCAGTAAATTTCATATTTATTATTTTTGGTGTTAATTTATTTTACCTTATTAAAGTTTCCTTAAAATTTCAGTTATACTGGCTTCTAAAATACTAATACATTTTCCTGTAAATAAATTTATATGTAACATATAAATTTATTTATTACGACACTGTATCATAGTTATAAGGTAAAACAATCTTTATCTACGCACTTAAATTAAAATCCTAAATTTAAATTTGCCATTCTTTTTATACACACTGTGCATCGACAGCCCAGCCAGCCAGCCAATGGGCCCTATTTTACCCTTTTAAATTGCTGCTAGTTTGTATTTTAGTTCAAATGGTACAACACTATCTGGTGGTAGTGTAATGGGCACCAAAAATACCTTTTAAACAACTAGTGATGCAAGCCGGTAGTGTAATGGTCCAATACGTGCCATACTAGGTATATTATTTTCAGAACAGGATAGCACTTGTTTTAGAACTGAAAATATTCTCTTGTTTAAAGATTTCAGTGTCGCTTTGTCTAGACAGTTTCCTCGGACCTCTTCGTATGAACCTCATTGTATTGAACTCATCATCTTCGTTATCAACCTATTACCTACTACCTATTACCGACTCACTACAAGTCACAGGTCTCCACTCGTAATGAGAAAGATTAAAGCCATAGTGGACTTAGAGTTGGAGTTGGACTAAACACTGCCTAGACCTGCCTTTGAGAGCACTGCGGAGAACGCTCAGGCATGCAGATTTCCTCACGAAGTTTTCCTTCACTGTTGAAGCAAGTAATCTTTTCATCATCATCGTATCAACCTATTACTGGTACAGTTCACAGGTCTCTTCCCACAATGACAAGGGATCAGGCCGTATTCCACCACGCTGACCCATCAATGCGGTTTGGTGGACTCCAAACACCTTTGAGAAAATTATGGCATGCAGTTTTTCTCTCGATGTTTTTCTTAATCGGTGAAGGAAGTGTTATTTTAATTGCTTAAATTATAAAATAGTAGTTTGTTACACTTTCACGCAAAAACTACTTAACCGATCCTCATGAAACTTTGTACACATATTCTCGGAAGTGTAAGAAGTAATATAGGATACTTTTTATCCCGACATTAAGCTCGGTTCCTTTGGGAGAGGAGATGAAAGTGTTTGACGATTTTACACCATAACTCCGACAAATTATGACCGATTTAAGTAATTATTTTTGTACTATAGAGGTTGTAATATGTAATTAATTTTACCCAAACTATGTGTAGATCTGATGAATGCGGTTGGAGATAGAGGACAGAACTCCTCCGAACAGAAGGCTTAGCGATACTGAATATTTTAAATGTTTTAGAACTACATCTAAATTGAATGCCACATCAAAAAACAAAATCAAACGCAGACGAAGTCGCGGGCAATAGCTAGTATATACATATTTTTTTTAACTAACTCTTTCTTCTAGGAAATCTTCAACAAAACAAGAAGCTCTACTACTACTAATATATTTAAGTATATTTGGTTGGTACATATGATTTAACTTCGACAGAATATGGCTTCTTCTTAACATCGGTGGAAAATGACTCTTCCGGGGTGTGGCTGCTTGAGAACAAGACCCTGGAGTACTACATGCTGCGAGACGGAGACTCTCTCTTCTATCTGCCCAAGTTGCGGAACCTTAAAGTGCGGATGCTGGATGGTACGTAAGGATATCTTCTTAAAGGTTTCAATAGATTGGACTAAGATCTTACTTAATTACATAACTTGCAATGAATTATGAGTCTTAGAGGTCTATACCGTCATCTTTTGCTCGCCTGAGCCGAGCCAATTTCTCCATCAGCAGCTAGAGCAGACGAGGTTGATACTCTCCAGCATGTACCACCGACTTCTAAATAGACTCACATATTTTAGTTTTGTTGAAGTATTTGTCCAAGTTTCTCAACCCTTAACTATTGCTGGGAGAGAAAATCGTTCCAATCAGTACCATTTTTATTATTTAAATACTCACTTAATTCCCTTGCGGCATTCGCCTTTAGAATCTAACTCTACACCGATTAATCGATCGAAAATTGTATTTACCTTCCTTTATTTTCCTTTATTTTAATTTTGTATGTACCTTCTAAGAGTAGCCTATGGTAATTTTGTATTTTTTTGGTTAAATAAATTTACGAATCATATCCGAAGGCAGCATGCAAAATTGCACAGCATCCGGCCGCGAAGTGAGATACAACATGAATATCTATTAGCATCCAGAGAATCATCGGACTTGGGTCGTTGTTTGCCAGAACGATCAATTGATCGCATCTTATTCCCTCACCCTCAATAATACGATAAAAACGTCCTGCAACGGACGACCGAAGAAGTGATGAGTTCATAAGGTTTACATATATCTCCATTATTGATTTCTGTCAGGTGCTGTCAAGACACTACAAGTAGATGAATCGCAGAAAATCGAGGAATTAATGGTTGTGATATGCGAAAAAATTGGAACCGCAAACCACGAAGAGTATAGTCTGGTAAATAATATTTAATATACTAACTAACTAACTAACTAGTAATGATACCCTAATTGGGAATCAGATAATGTAGTGGGCAGCAACCCGGCTTTCTGAGCCCAAGACCGTGGATTCGATTCCCACAACTGGATAATGTTTGTGTGATGATGTTAATGCTATTCAGTGTCTAGGTGTTTATCTGTACATTATAAGTATTTATGAATATTATTCATTAAAATATTTATCAGTCATCTTAGTATCCATAACCCAAGCTACGCTAACTTGGGGCTAGATGGCGATGTGTGTATTGTCGTAGTATATTTATTTGTTTCATTAGCTTGAATATAGTAACAGCTTTTATTTAGTTAAAGTTAGGAAGTGGGGCAACATGGTACACCACTTTAAGCTATAAGAGCTATGACCGACAGTTTTCCCTCAGTCTGAAAACTCAAAACTTCAATAGATTTTCTATTTATGATTCCGAGAGAAGGATTGCTTTCAGCAGTGGGAGATTGATACGCTTATATTAAATAAAGTTAAAGGATGCTAGGTCAGTAGCAATTTAGTAATAATTAATGGTTCAAGTAGATGGCCAACCTGATGGAAAGTGGTAAACCATCACCTGTAAACATAGCAACACTTAGCCGGGCAAGCAAAGTTCACATCCTACAGTAGGCTGCCTTTGTCCATTAACCTAAGGCGTAGGTGCTAAGCTTTATGTGCCGGTGTTTACACAAGCAACCCCACCCTTCAGACAGGAACACAGCAATGCTGCTTAGTAGCAGAAATAAGCATGATGACAGAACATTCCCGAACAAAGCTCGATAGGCTCGTCTCAAAAGCTTTACTATTTCTAAAAATACAATAAGAATATTATAAATCGTCTAGTTTATCTTGGTGCATGCCAATTATTGCTTTTACATATAACAATAAACAACGGGCAAGATACTAGTACCGTTTAATTGGATGTTTGACAAATTTTAGTGCCGCGAAGAATCAGAAGCCGTATCAGAAACTACAAAACCTATGACTGGCACACTGACTTTGAAAAGAAAGGATATACAAAAGAAAAAGGATGCTCTCCTTCAACATCTGAGCAAGAAGCTGAAAACAGATGACAATGGTAAGTATAATTGTTTTCTTTAAGTTTTGGTATGAGCTAAGGTTAAGGCAAGAAGGCTCAGAAACTCTCAGTGGACAATGGAGAAAGGTATGCTCGGTTTGCTTAACGTGACAAAATCAGAAATGGTGATATCCATAGAAGAACCGAAGACACCTAAATAACTAGACGAGTTGCGACACTAAAGTGGCAAAAGGAGAGCACGTATTGGACTAATGGGGTCCCTAGGTGCTGAAGCGACCCCGCATTTGAAAGCGCAATGTTGGGTGATCCGACACTAGGTAGACAGTCGATATAAAACGAATCGCACGGATTAGCTGTTATCATGTGGCATAGGCCTGTGAAGTGTGGTCCTATTAGCCCATATACATTCTATTCCTAAGTGTTTTATAATTTTAATTTTATACTTTTAATAGAGCATATCTCGATGCCTCAGGCCTCGTGGCCAATGCTTACATTTAACACTAGTAAAAAAAGGAGAAGAAAATTCTTTTTTGGCAACACATTCATTAAAACGCGCCCCCTTTTTGTTCCTCTAACCTCATCATTATTTCTTTTATTATAGTGGAATGGTTAGACCAGCGCAAAACCCTCCGCGAGCTGAATGTAGACCCCAAAGAGACCTTGCTATTCAAGCGACGCCTCTACTACAGCGATGGAAATGTCGGGTCAAGGGACCCCGTGCAGTTGAACCTGCTGTACGTACAGACTAGGGAAGCTATCCTGGAAGGAAGACAGGTTGTGACTGAAGAGAGAGGTACTTTTTACTATTTATTTTTACTACACTTAAGACAACTATTATTTTTATTATTTATTTTTACACCTTCTGATTAGGGGCGTGAATAAACGAAGCAGTGGCACTAATATTAAAAAGCACTGTAGTTGCTTAACCAAGAAATACCGATGATTAAGTACTATATAGAAATGGTAGATAGAATAAAAGTTTTTCGCTGTAAGCTTTAGGGTTATCCCCTATCATTAAGGAGTGCTGAGTGGTTCTAGCAATTAAACACTCTCTCTATCTCAAAATTCACCATTACTATTTCAGCGGCCGAGTTTGCCGGAATACAATGCCAGATTCAGTTTGGAGACTTCCAGGAGAAAAAACACAAACCAGGATTCATTGAGAAGTAAGTTAAAATGAATAAGAATAATTAACCTGCCATGATTATGTTTATAAGCGAGTTGTTTTACGTAATGGCAGCAAACGTTTAGTAAAAAAAAAGTATGATTAAGTTTACTAAAAAAAAACTATGATTGTAAATTACAGCTTGAAGGAGTTCGTGCCAGAGCAATACGCGAGTTCGTGGGGTATCGAGAAGAAAATAATCAAGATACATCAGAAGTACACCGGCCTGAGCGAAATTGACGCCAAGAATCTGTACACGAAGACCGCGAGAGAGTTGCCAACCTATGGCGTCACGTTCTTCTTGGTAAAGGTGCGTACAGTTTTTTGTATATATTGGCAGCAAGCCAAAGCAAACATGTCTCCTGCGCATATGAGCTGTCCTGTTTATATGGACAGGATACGTTTATCTCCCCAGGGAAACGATAAAATTTTATCTTATCCCAAAATTTTATCAAATCTTCGATCATTGGACAGGTTGATATCCAAATAATATAGGGACGTTTAGTAATAAAAGGTACCCAGATTGACACGGTTTTTACTTTTTACCCTTGCCATGGGATATCATCGGGGAACCAAAGTTTTATTTTTTGCCTATGCTAGCCGCGCAGGCGTACATAGTGGTTTTTTGTATACTCATTGGGAGTACCGGCGCGCAAGTAAAGTACTCCATACTGCAACCATTCTTAGACCTTTCGGGCGACACTGTTGACTTATTTTAAACGCATTATTTGCAGAAGTCCGTGCTATATTTTTTTAAACACTACATGTTAGCTATTAACTGTAATCCCACGTGGTGGTAAGAGATGTTACACTAGCATACTACTGCATATACATAACATACTACTACACACTCACTCTAATATGGCAGTTATTTTATACCAATAAACTCAAACGGTTTTAGCGGCGCAAAATGTACGTCAAGAGTATGAGATTTACTCTCGTGTAAAAAATTTTGAATCCAAGCCTTACAAGCTTAACTTTTCAAAAAATTGGCCTCAGCTGTGTCAAGCAATCATTGTTAGTTTTATTTATCCGATTGGCGCAATGGGCAGTCACGCTGCTCTCTGAGTCCGGGGATGTAGGTTCGATTCGCTCAACTGGAAAACTGTTTGTGTGATGAACACAAATGTTTTTGAGTCTTAGTGTTTATTTGTATATTATATGTATTTATACTATATTGTACTATAGTATTCGTTTAATAGTCATCAGTCATCTTAATACCCATAACACAAGCTACGGTTACTTTGGGGCTGAATGGGTTGTGTGTATTGTCTTTTTTTATGAGTATTATGTATTTTTTCTTACCAAGGAACAACAAAAAGGCAAGAAGAAGCTAGTGCCTCGCCTGCTGGGGATCAACTCGGAGTCCATTCTGCGGCTCAACGAAGAAACGAAGGAGATTCTGCAGACCTGGCAACTTACCCAAGTGAAGAGCTACACAGCTGGAAACGAATCTTTTACCTTGAATTTTGGTGATTATAGGTTAGTTACAGACACGCAAATCGCTTATTTCAATTCCACTACAAGTTAGCTCTTACCTGATACCACACCTGGTGGTAAGTGATGATGCAGTCTAAGATGCTAGCGGGCTAACCTGTTAGGGAGATTGACCCCTAATTAGGTTTCTACGCGACATCGAACCAAAATACTAAATCGCTTAGCGGCACGTCTTCGTCGGTAGGGTGGTAACTAGCCACGGCCAAAGCCGCCACCAGAAGAAGACTGGATCTAGCAATGCATACGTGTAAACAATGCGTTAAACCCAACGAATTACAGCACACTTTTGAAACGTTAAGTCTGTCTGTTTGTGACTCTACCGCCGGTTTGCAAGACAGATCATACCGAAACGAAGCTGGCAAGAAACTCAGCAGTTTCTCTTTTCCAACGTCAATATTTTGCAATCATTTTTCTATCTTGCGGCAGATGAGAGCGGAGCAGCCTGGTTCCAAGTAACCCTGTCATTAAGAATATTATTGTTTCAGTGATAAGAGCTACATAGTGAAAACCAACGATGCGACACGCATCAAAGACATCCTGGAGGGTTACATCGACATTATTCGCAAGAAGCTGGCAGCGCCTTTTAACACCACCCACGTGGTTGGAGAGGCCATGTGCGAAGACATGGTGGAATCATCAAAGTACAGTATAATATTATTTTTGTTTTAAACCCTTAAACTGCAGTTCGCAGCACACAATACGATTTTCTTGCTCTTCTGCCATTCTTGGTCGTGGAGCATGATAAAGCTACTAATTGAAACCGTCAATCACGTTAACATTGCCGATCGTAAATGACCGTCCCGTGATAGTTGCCTAGTAGCAGCACCAAGTATCGATTGCGCTGGTTAAATAACGTTTCCGCGTTATATGCTTTTTGTGACAGATGACATGGCAGACAGACGTTCGAGGAAGTCCTAGCACTATGCTTATTTTTGCAATGCTATGTTTCGGTCTAAACGGCGTGGTTGCGTGTGATAGGTACATGAGGCTTAACACCTGCGCCTCAGGTTGGGGACATTACATTTCATGAAAAAATATATCATGAAAAAATATTTTATGTACATGAATCATCCAGTAACTTTAATTATAATAAAAGTCTTATAGATAATAGATTGATGACATTACAATCGAGTTCACAATCCCCCGATCATCGTTTATGCGATCCCATTACTGGCCCTCTACAGAGCACGGTCTACTCCCATAGTGAGAAGGTGTTAAGGCCGTAGTCCACACTGGCCCGGATTGTTGGACTCCACACACCTTTGAGAAAATTATGTCGAACTCTCAGGCATGCAGATTCCTCACGATGTTTTCCTTCACCGTTAAAGCAAGTGATATTTGAATTACTTAATACTCACTTTACTTAAAAAAGTTTGAGGTGCGTGCTGCGTGCACTCAAACTCGGCCCCCCGAAAGTGAGGCAGAGCTCCTGCTCAATGCGATATCACCGCTTTGATGATGGATATAGGATCCGGATGCAGTAAAAAAACCCCGATAACGTTTCACGGGGATATAAAAAAAAATGTCTTTGTTACCTATGCAAGGCTTCACATAAAACTATGCAGAAACGTGGATGAAGTCACAGTCAACAGCTAGTATATAATTTAAAACCTTAAAAGACCTTGGATATTTGCTTTTTGTTTCAGAGCCACTGTGGTTCAGACGGTGGGACCATCAAAGTTAGTCGAACACTCTCTCGTAGGACCGAGTCAAATTTTGTCTGTAAATCAAGGTAATGTTTATGCTGGAAGACCGTATTACATAATAAATTAGTACTGTAGAATTTATAGCTTAACATAAATAAAACTAACATCCGAGACACAAACACACACCCACCCACACAATACACACACGCAAACACCACTACTGCTATTGATAATGAGGATTTAAATATTTTTTTTATTTTTATTAGTGTTTTTACCTACACTTGGAGGAATTATCAATTTTATAAATTTAAAATGCATATAAAAATTTTTCGGAACCGACAGGAGTTGCACCTGCGACTCTCTGGCAATCGCGGCCTGAGCGCTTTATTCAATTCAGCTACGGCTCTCCTACCGTCGATGCCGAAATTAGTATATGCCTTTCACATCGCTTTCACTTATAGCGACTGTAGCGTCATCTAGTAGGAAACGTTGCAGTTTCGATCTACTTTTTCAAAGGTCCATATTACAATGAGACACGTTTGAAATAAGAGATGACACATTTATTTTTTATAATTTTTAGGATTAAAATACGTTGATAGTGTTTGGGTTAACTTTTATGGATATTATGTTTGTTTTTTTTTAGGTCAAATGTCACAACAAGGAACGCAAATCGTGACAGTACAGCAAATAATAACAAGTATTAGAGGTAACAAGAGCCAACAACCAATGGTAAGAAATTTATGATAAACTACCTATCAGATGTTATCCGCAATCGGTTTTTGCACTGCATTGTACATAGTTTTGTAACTATAAAATTCTTTATGATTAACTAAGAAAACTTCGCTAATCAGCCAATTCGGGAAATATCATTGTGCGTCTGAGACTTGGTCGGCGTTTTTAATTAATTATAAGTGACAAATCGTTAACACAGGCGAAACTATATAGTCTCCAGCACTGACGCAATGTTGCCCGTTTATCGGTTTTTTACCAGATATACTTCGGTGAGTGTGCTCAGGAACTTCACAAGCTTGTTCCTTATTCCCCGTTCTACCACAGAACAGCGAGACACCGTGAGCGGCGGCATCCTTATGTGGTTGATATTCCATCAACACGCACGAAACGTTTTTTATCCACGTTTCTGATACGTACCGCTAAGATGTGGAACGCCCTCCCGGGAACTGTGTTTCCTGCCACGTATAATTTAAGTACCTTCAAGGCTAGAGTGAATAGGCATTTTCTAGGCAAGCGTGCCTAGACCTCATTGCTGTCTATTGGGCATGATTGTCGTCAAGCGCTGGCCCATCGTTAATAAAATAAAAAAAAACTTTTAAAAATCCCGTAGCGGTTTATTCTCCTGGGCTTAAAAGTATGCTATAATTTCTGAATGGTGCTAGTTATCTCAGAAAGTTGAGCAAATTTTTTCAAGATCGGCTTGCTGTTAAGTATATACATACAACGTGCTTTAGAGGTACGTTATGTACTGCCTCTGAGACTCACCTGTGAACCCGAAACCCTCATGGTTCATGGTTTTTGATTAGACCACTGGCACTGTATTTATTGAAAGATGTCAGATACAGCGAATGCTATGCAATGCTAACAGCATATGCTATTGCAATGCCAGCGTCACATGCAAAATTAAAATCGTAGCGTAGGTTCTATGCACGTGTCGGTCTTTTATCTTAAAAGGATTGTCATAAGTGAACACTTAGAATGTTTTGAATTCGTTTATATGAAAAAATAAATGAGCTACTTTTGTTTTAAAAATTTTTACAGAATGATTTCTTATGAAATATACATGTTATGCAACCTTTTATGGTATTTCGTAATTCGGTAACACGTTGTATAGGTATAAAATATTTCATATATAATTACCCTGACAACGATCCCCGGATGCTTTTCCTGGATAAAAAGATACCTATATCGGCCTCCACGATGCAAGCGGCTATCTCTGCGCTAAATTTCATCAAGATTGATGCAGATATTTTAGAAAACTTATCAGCGGCCAATTGTGTTATAATCAAGAAATGTTAGTTTTAGAGACTTCCCGTTTTTAAAATGCAATTCTCCTCCGATCGCAAGAGTTGCAATAAGAAGAAATCTTAGCAAGTGTTATGTTTCAGCAAGGAGAAATTTGCATGCGTGGCAATATCACTCAGGACTTTGGGAAACGGCTTAACCACCTTAATTCCGAATGCGTTAAGACCGTGGTCCTGTTATCAAGTAATTATATTTCCATATCTGTGCTTCATTGGCATTAGCTTTTCTGTCATAAAAACAAACATGGTTTAATAATTTCGTAGTGTATTATTTGTATTCTTCTTCTTTCATTATATAATTATATAAATATATATATGTATTTATATATATATATTTATTTTATATCTATGTTTATGTATGTCTATTTATTTTCGAATATATATGTATATATAATTGCACTATCCTGCTCTCTTGCAGCTTTTCCTTCTGCGAGAGGTTGCCTGTAAGAGATTGCCTGCAGCAATAAGGCCGCCTTTGCATGCCTACAATTCTTGTTCTTTTGCTTATTATATATTTTATGTATATTTTGATGTTTGTGTGCAATAAAGTATTACTTCTTCTTCTTAAATATAGTTCAACGGGTACATTCCACGATAAAATTATGGGATTTGTCGATATTTCAACGTAGTAACCAGATGTCCAGTTAGTTCAACTGGGTTGAAATGTTGACAAATCCTAGAATATTATGGGATATACCCGTTGAACTATATTTAAGAAATGTTGATTAACCACGAAAATCTTATTTTAAAATCTATGCTTATACAGAGCATAAAATAAGCTTTGATAGCATAGTGGGTAAGGTTTCGGCTTTCCTTTCGGGGATCCGAGTTCGAGCCCGGCATGCACAACTGACTTTTCGGAGTTATGTGCGTTTTCAATTTAAGCAATTCAATTTAACATGCTTTAACTGTGAAGCAGGAATCCTGCATGCCTGAGAGTTCTCCATAACGTTCTCAAAGTCGTTTGAAGTCTACCTATCCGCACTGGGCCAGCGTGATGGACTACAGCCTTAACCCGTCTAAGACCCGTACCCTGTGTGTGGAAATAGTGGGCCGGAAAAGGGTTGATGATTATGATGATAAAATAAGCTTTTTAAGCTTATTTGCTTAAAATAATAAGATGAGACTAAATTATTTATAGTTTACTGTTTATTGCAGACCCTACAATGGATAATATTCAGCAAGTAAGGAAAATCACAAATAATATGGATGACGCCATACCTGTTATACAAAAAGGTAGAAATTGCAAACTAATTACGGTAAAACATCGTGTCCCAAAATGGGTTCTTTCGTCTGGTGACCCAAGAGCTGGCACTTTTTAGCCCAACGGCTAAGTCTAGCAATTCAAAGGGGCAATAGCGCCAGCATTTTGGGTACCATGCCCATAAGTGATAGTTAGACGGCTTATATTTATTGTAAATATTAATTTTAGTTTGTAATTATTTTTTCCCTAGAAAAATATATTTTTCGTTGGTTTATTAATAAAGAAAGGAGAATGCGGGATGTAGTATGGGATTTGGTTTCACATAGTACTTATCAGTTGCCTTCTTGGAATTTATCTAATTTTGAAGGGTTTAATAACAATACATTACTAAAAACATTAAAACTCTACTTAGTTCGCCGGATTTCAGAGTTACATGCAAATGAAGTACTTCGCGTACTTCATTTAATTAAGGTTATTTTTGACACGTGCGATTATTATACCTACCTATTGATGGTACTACTCACAATATATTAGAACCACTAATGTATTTCACTAAAAGATTTTTTAACTGTCGAGGCTTGGGATTTAAGAGATTTTTTTTTTAAAATAAAAACTTAATTTTTGATACCAATTTAAATGAGGAACCAAACGAAACCGTTTTCCGGCATTCTCCTTTTGAATTTAAAAAAACCCTTTAATACTGTGTACATTATATACTAAATTCATTATGTTAACAATTTGAGTATATTTTCCCAGTGGTTCGAAATAATTAAATATATTTTCAATAGGTATCAAAGAAGTTGCTAAGAACTTACATGGTGATGCATCGCAGAAACTTCTAGAAGAACTAGACGAGCTATGCAATTATATGAACTTATTATCCGCTACAACGCAAAAAAGCGATCTTGTAAGTACTTTAGCTGAATACCTAAGCAAGTTTAGAAGTGGTTGAGTTACTTGTGACAGCTCTCCGGGTAAGTACTACCAGAAAAAGAAATGTTTATTTCTTCCACAAAACATCATTGTTGCAAAACTGTGTTTGGGCAAGTGGTGGCTAGTGTAAATACACATAGCATTATAGCATTAGGCTGAAAGAATGATGCAGTGATGGCCCAGCGGTAAGGACTTCGGCTTCACTTTCGGGGGCCCAGTTCGAATCCAAGCACGCACTGCTCATTTTTCTTAGCTACTAGCGCTTTAAGTAATTTAAATATCACTTGCTTGAAACCTGAGACTTCTACATAATGTTCCCATAGGTGTGTGAGGTCCATCAATCGGCACTGGGCCAGCGTGGTAGACTATGGCCTTAAGCCTTTCCCATTGTGGGAGGAGACCCGTGCCCTGTGTTGGGCCGGTAATAGGTTGATATGATGATGCACATTCGAACAGCAAAATAATTTTAAAATTTAAGAAATATTTTTAAAGAAATCTTTTGTTTTTGTAAATTTTATTGCACAAGAAAAAATACAATGTACAAAATTACGAAAGGCGAACTTCATGCAAAGCATTTGCTACAGACTTTGGATTTTTAAACGTAAATTACTCAAGAAAAATTATCAAATTTATCCAAATACTTTCATTTTGTGGTAAACCAGAGCAATCCCGACAACTTAATGACCGCGCAAGATGCTGCTAGAAAGGCTGCAGAAGTTTCTACCCAGATGTGCTTTTCTTTGGACCCGAAGATAAAAAGACGTAGTACTCTACTCAAGGTATTACATTCAGCATTAATTACTGCAAGGTTTAGATAATAAAGTAATCTAAAAGATGAAAGAGGTTAAATAAGCTAGTTTTAATTAGAAGTTTAAATTTTTTGAGAAGTATTTAGATTATGAAAATTTAGCTTAACTTGCTATACTCCGCGATAGGCGTGTATTAGAGGGTACATTGCCGAAGATCTAATTGGTGAGTATAAAGATTGAAGAGATAATAAATAACACCATACGATTCTCCTACTTTTTGCAGAGAATATGGTTAATTTTAACAATAATATCGGCAAACCTCTATGACCAAATACGATCGTGATAATAAATAAAATAAATATACTACGACAATACAAACATCCCCATCTAGCCCCAAAGTAAGCGTAGCTTGTGGTTTGAGTTATGAGATGATTGAAGAATATTTTTATAAATAATGTAGTTATCTATATTATTTATGAATTATATTTTTATAATTAAATTTAGTGGAATTTAAAAAAAAAATTTTTTTTCACAAGCGTTCGCGTAACAGCTTCATTCAAGATGAAAAGACTGAAGCATCGCTTCGACGGGCTTCCTTCATCAACGCTGCTGACAACGCTTCGCAAGCATTGGAAGAAGCCAAAGAGGAATTGGATCAAGTGAGGCTTTATAGGTTTTTTTATATTAATGAAGTTAAAAATATTACCTGCTTTAAAGCTGAGGGAAAACATCGTCAGGAAACCAACATGTCAAAGTCAAAGTCAAAAATATCTTAAATATCTTTATTCAAGTAGGCCCATAGGTGGCACTTTTGATGCGTACATAAGAATTACACGGTAGTGAGATGATGGTGATAACCACATTCGAAAACTTAAAACTAAAGCTACGAGGGTTCCAAACGCGTCCTGGTCTAAGAAGAAGCCCACAACAAACTTAGCCGGGTGTTTTTTGTTTTTTTGTTATCACCATCTCACAATGTCATTTTTAATTATTAGAAAAGCAACCTGATTAGAGCAATAATTTACACCCAAGCTTTTTTATCGATTACGTAGTCCTTTATACTATAATAGGACTTTTCTATAAGCTTACGTTTAATGCCTAAGAGCTTTCCATAACGTTCTCAAAGGTGTGTAAAGTCTATTAATCCGCACTTGGCCAGCTCGGTAGAGCCTAAGCCCTTTTCATTCTGGGAGGAGACCCGTGACTTGTAGTGGGCAGATGATGGGTGGATAATGAGGCTGACACTAGTTACTGACACTAGTAGTTATATGTAATGTTAGTATCACTAGTGCTAGTGATACTAACATGACATATTAATCGTTTAAAAAGCGTGGCGGATGTATCAATACTTTTAAACCCTTTTAGCAAAATAATTATCTTGTAACATTTTTGAAGTGAAACTTCTTTAGAATCGTTGTGTCAAACTTGATGACGCGAAAAAATAAGTCACAAACACATAAATGTATAGGATTCGGCTGGCGAGAGAATGAGATAAAACACATTAGACTTTCTGGGACTCCATGTTTAATGCATGTGTTTGCATCTGCGTATTTGAAAGTTTTATTATAAGTTTGTTGATTGTTGATGAATTTTTGTTTGTGTCAATATTTTCATCTCCTTGATAAATTAATTTTAAAATTATGTCAAAAGCTAAAGTTGAAAAGTATCGTGAATACTGGTGGAAAAAAAAACGGGTTGCACTCCGGGAGT
This sequence comes from Pararge aegeria, assembly GCF_905163445.1. Taxonomy (NCBI): domain Eukaryota; kingdom Metazoa; phylum Arthropoda; class Insecta; order Lepidoptera; family Nymphalidae; genus Pararge; species Pararge aegeria. Next base: position 1,292,164 of record NC_053203.1, read on the forward strand.
GCCGGCAGAAGTGAAAACTTGATTATTAATTAACGTTGAGCATGTTTGATATTTTGGAATGGTTAGGGAATAATTTTGCACCAATTGCTTTATCAGTATAAAAGTACTATCATTTATGTGGTAGAATACAATATTCATTTATTGCGCTATCGTACACAAACATGACAATTTATATTACATTAAAAATTTAACACTTTAAAACTATTACAATTATTTTACATTAAAAAGTTTATCTCTCCGAAAAATCAACTTTCATCCATAATTTCAACGACTTTTTCACCATCATCATTACCAGAACTATCATCGCCAATCTCTAAAACTGATACGATAGGTTTATGGTAGCTGAAGTAAGAAACGAACAGTTTTGATTCGAACCTATTTAAATGTCTAATAAAGACCGCATCAATAGTAGTTTTGACAAATCCGTCTTACGCTTTTTCGATCAGGTCACGTGTCCTGACGCGAGTTTAAGATTTTATACCCATTACAGAAAAAGTGCTCAACGCCGCTAAAGAAGTTTTCACTTCAAAAAAATATTAAAAAAATCGCAAAATGTTCTACGGAACGTGTCTAAAAATTTCGTGCACGTCAAAAAGTTATTTCAATAAGTTATTTAATCAGGGACTTTTCAGAAGTTTCACTTCTACCGTGTGTGACTTGCACACACACAAACTTCTTTTTCCAGATTTACAAAGGCCCTATTCTTAGCGATCATGAATTAAAAAAACTGGAGAGCAAAGCGGTTGACCGAATGGGAAAATTGAATGCTGCTATCGCACTACTTCTGAATGCTCATGCAGGTGATATCCGTTTCAATAAGCTTTATAGAAAAAAAAACTTCAAAATTGGCAAATAAAAGGAATCGCAGGAAAGCCAACTTACCATCTCGCAATGGTTGATTTGCTATAATATATTGTTATATTGACAATCATTTTATAAATATTCGCAGATCCAAAGAACATAGACTATGAAATGGCAGTTAATTCAATGAAAACAATTAATGAAATTATGCCGGAGTTTGTTCAAGGTAAGAATTATAACAAGGTATTTGATCAATTGAATGGATTTGATCGATTGGATCGGTTGGATGGGTTTGATCAATTCGATGGTTTCGATCAAGTGGATGGAATAATCTATTAATAATCGATTAGCATAGAGCTTCCAATGTGTAATCGGTGATAGCCCAGTGGGTAGGAGCTCGAATTCACTTTTGGGGGCTGAGTTCGAATCCCAGCACGCACTTTTTTTCTAAGTTACGTGCGTTTTAAGTAATTAAAATATCATTTGCTTCAACGGTGAAGGATAATATCGTGAGGAAACCTGCATGCCTGAGAATTCTACATAATGTTCTCAAAGGTATGTGGAGTCCACCATTCTGTTCTGGACCAGCATCGTAAATTAACTGGCAATGCTAACCCCCTAACTCGGAACGCATGTAAAACATTTACTTGATCCTTTAGCCATATAAAAGTAATCACCAGGACCCAAGTCCTTTGTCCAACAGTACCAATAATAATAATGCTATATCTTTCAGATTCGAAACCTTTAACTGGTATTGGAGACAGCAATTCCGGAAGGGCCCTACGAGAACAAATAGGAAATCTTTTAAATCGTACTGGATCTATCTGCAAACTCACTGGTTCTGCTGATATTGAGGTGAAGTTGTACATTTCGGAGTATCTTCTTTGTAAACTACTTCATCTGATGGACAACGCAAGTCTTGTCAACATGAATTTGGGCAACGTATTTCCATATAGGATAACTAACAAAGAGTTTTCTTATCAAAATTACACCTATTTCATTCTTGACATAGGATTTGGTTTGTATGATAATGGAATTCAGCTTCACAACTACCTTATTTTTGATTTCAAATACTCAGTTCTTAGTTATTTCGCTAAATAACCAAGCTTACTTACGAAGCAAATTAGAATTTATTATTTTAAAATTCCCTTGATTCAATTGTTATGTACTAGCTCGCCACTTATATTGCTATTTGAAGTACCTATAATATTAAAAATCAAAAGAGCGTAGCAGAAATTACCGGAAAACCAATAAACGTATGTACAGATAAATAGACATACAGAGAATCATATCATTACGCACCTGCAGACTTCTATTATAATAAACTTTGAATAATGTTTTGATTGTACAGACTATGCAATTCGAAGGGGATGAGTACGCAAATGTAGCCAGAAAACTTATATTCACGTTCAGTAGATCCTACTGTAAGCCTAGTGCAACTCCCATGGCTGATGAGGAGAACAAGGTGAGGTCTGATTTTATGTCATTGATAACTTGAGCTGCTATCGATATAAAGCAATAAAATGCCAGAGGTTATGAGAACCAGTGAGAACAAGTTATGGCCAAAGATGAGCTCAAGGTCGTCGACTATATTATGCATTAATTAGGTGGTTATATAAAATTGGCAAAATCACTATCAACCTAATCTACACGAGTCAGCAGTCAGTCACTAATCACATCACGAGTCAGCCGATAAGACAGAGCATTTTAGGGCATATACCCTATATATAGCTGCTTCAATGCAGGTGTGTGGGCTATGTTCACAATAATAAACCAAAACTACATAATAATCAAATGGTAGATACACTTATACTTAAATATTGCATTGCAAATCCATCACTATACAATAAACATATATACAGACTACATAAAGATATATTTTTAATAAATTTTAATATTTTTAAAAATAATTTTGCAACGCCCAACAGATAATTCATTCAATAAATTTTTAAAATAATTGATCATAACGAATTGAAATTGTAAATCTTATTTTAATATACCAGATAAGAGCCCTCGTCAAGGACGTTGAAGAGAAAGCTTCTGCGCTGCTGTCGGAAACCAAGGAGTTAAAAGCTTTGGAGCAAAACGATCCTCGTACAAATGATCTGGATGCAGCGGAAGTGGACTGTTCTGACGCTGTTAAATCTCTTCTAGTTTGTGCTAAGGTTTGTAGACTTGTATTGTGCTTCAATAGCGTTAAACAGTCCATCTCGACTCTCGTCTGAAGCGAATCGTTAAGCGGAAACATTCATATCGAGCGGCAATCCAAGCACCAACCAATTAGAAACGCGTTGGAGCGGTGATTTCAGATCTACGTTAAATTGCTGCGCTTAAAAGCAAAGTATAGGCGGGTTTCTTTCTCCGTATTCCCCTATTTCCTCTCTGGATCCTACAAGAGCAATGAAAAAAAACCTTAATTTGTCGCAGCTATACCATTGTCGTCTATACCGACTTCGTCGTAAGTGTTGACGTAATAACCGAATTGCATGACTTCATTGAATATTTTGAGAAGGTGATACATTTTTTTTTAAGTAAAGTAAAATAAGACAGTAAGAATAGTTTTTGTTTTAAGTTATAAAAACTTACCTATCATAATAATTTGTCCCTGCAATATCCATTTTGGTATCGTAACAAGAGTCAACGAATAGCACGAATGTATATCATCTAATTGTTTATTTTTGACTTTAACAGTTGACAGCGTCATCAATCCACGAGCCTCATTGCCAAAGTGCATTGACTGCGGCAGTTGAAAACGTCTCATCATCAGCACAGAACCTAGTGTTATGCAGCAAGCCTCTAGTCGAGAAACCGAACCGGCATAATATTTCACATAAACTATCCGATGGATCAATTAATTTAGCAAAAGCATTAGATAGGTTGAAGGAATACTACTCTAATATTAATGGTAATTCTCTCTATATACTCATGCTGTAGTACTATAATTTAAGATATCAGATAGTAGAATAGAATTGATCGTAGAATTTCTTTTATGGCCTAACCATGATAGATTTAATATTACATTAACTTGATCGATAAATCTTTTAATTCTATGACTGAAATTCCTACACCATCTGCGAGAGTGGTTACTGCATATCTTACTATAATCATCATCTTTAAAGCCAGTTACCATAACATATAATTTATGTTAGTATATCATAATATCATGAAACAGTTGAAAGTTGAACATTTTTCTAAACCCTCTCCAAGGTTCAATTTTAATCATATCCCAGTTTACATCGGGAATGTTCCTTGTATACACAGAGGATATTATCACCTCCATAATTGTTACAAAAGCTATTGTGTTTCAATTATTATCCTATGACGTTGAATTGCGTAATTAGAATCCCGTACAATTTAGACAACCACTTACATCAATTTGTGTTCTTGCTGTTTAGGGACGAAACCAGAAGAGATGGACATTTCTGAAGAACCAAATGTACAAGATTCTAATCGACTTCAATTTATTGCCACTAAAGCTGCGATTATGGATGCGGACAAAGAGTTACTGGAAATGATGAATAATCCAGTGCCATTGGTAAAGTTCTAATCATAACAAGCTCTTAACCACATATTGTTACGTAAATAAGTTATTTAATATGTGACTATCGTAAAATAAAAACAGACCGTTCAGTTCGCCAGACATCAACATTTAAGTCACGAAATCGATTCCTAGAACTTAACAAATCTTTTACTGGAATCTTTTTTCTTTTATTGAACGATTTGAAACACCTGAATTTAAGGAGGATGCAACAAAATGCAGTCTAAAATATGGTTTTCTAAGAATTGTTATCTTTACTCAATATTATTTATTAATAGCTTATCAATAAAGAAACCATTTTTTTTAAGAATTAATCACTTTATATGTCATGCATAAAATGGTGCCAAGAATGATGGCATTTACGCGCTAAACAGCCAGGCTGATCCTTTGCGCAAAAAAACATAATGAAAAATCTAAACTGTAAATAATATAATAAAATATCGTATAATTTCAGAATGCAAAATCTAATCACAGAAATAGAGATCCAGCAGTTCAACGTCTTTTATCACAAAAACTAGCTCAGCTGAATGCTGCAATTGCGTCTTTACTACAAGCTACGTCTGGTAATAATAATATAATTTGTTTATTTTGATGCTAGGTAGTAAGTTTTATAATCTATCTATATTGTTCTATTATTTATTTTAAAGACCAAGAAGACCCTGACTATGATTCAGCGAAAACCGCAACAAAGACAATTTGTGAACTGCTTCCAGATATAATTAAAGGTAAGAATACTATCATTGATAGCAATTTAAGCTTTTATTCGTAACTTATCCTAAGCTTTAGCTTTTTAACCTTTACTAATATAAGTTCTAAAATTTCGTGAATTTAGTTCAAGGGGTACATAACTATATACCACGATAATACTATGGGATTTGTCGATATTTCTACCCAGCTTTATAGATCATCGTCACGACGGGACTGCAGAGATACGAGATGTCAAGTTGGATGTCACGGGCAGTATCTGAATACCCGCTTTCGTGTTCATTTGTTGTCATATTCTACAAGGGGGCACCGAGCACTTGATAAAGCTACATGAACATAAAGTTCCCTCAACCGACTGTCACTATATTCCAAGAATAGTTCGTGAAGCGATTGAAATTAGGAATCACTAAAACTTCAATCGTGAGGACGATTTAAAATTAGCAAGTGTGTGGAATCCAGTGGTAGAATTATGCAAACCAAGAAAGCATCGTACAGCTTCTCAATTTAAAAGAGATTTTGTCAGTATAATATGCCAAACAGTTCGGAAAATACCATCAAAAAGAGGACGAAAACGGGTAGTCAGAGACATCCAACTTGACATCTCGTACCTCCGTAGTCCGGTCGTGACCACGATCCATGCAACTGAGTCAAAATATCGAAAAATCCTATAATATTATCGTGGTATGTACCCGTTGAACTATATTTAAGAAATGTTGATTAACCACGAAAATCTTAGTTTAAAATCTTAAGTTCAAAAATGTTTTCTATTGATTTATTTGTCAACCAACTTAAAAAAAGCGAAAATTCTCAATATGGTTGTATTTTTAACACTTTCTTGTTATGTCCCATGAGCTCTGTACATTTAGGCATACTAACTCTTGAACTCTCGTCTCTCATCTCTTAAAGAAGTTATTACACTTTTCGATGTGTTATTGTTACAACTGACATTTGAATTAACTTTATGTGAATTTGATTAATATAAAAGTCATGTTTTAGAAACAAAACCCATGCAAGATACAATGGATGAGAATTCCTGGAATGATACGTTATCCACTCTCCAGGATATGCTCGAAGCGACTCGAGGTATTTGTAAAAATTCTGAAGATAATAACATACAGGTAATATTTCACCCCTTTATTGTAGCCCTCAGCAATTAAGCATTCCCATACGATGCGACGTTGAATCCATTTACATTTGTAGCCAAGGGCTTACTTATGGAGTGGTGTATGTTAGTAACAAAGTTGTTATTTTTATGTTCAGGAGCTAAATAACGCTGCATCCAGATTTGCAAATTCTTCAGGGAAATTAGTATACGTATTTAATCCTCGCAAAAATCCTAGTAAAGAAAAGGAGGTGAGTTAACTTAATAAAGTAATAAAAGTTGGACAAGAATAAAATAAAATTTAAATGTCGGGAGTTATTATTTTTTCGTAGATTACAGATTTGTCGAAAAAAGCTCTTCAAGACACTAGCCAGTTGCTTTCAAATGTTTATGTTCTTGCTGAAACAATTGGGGGGACAGCTGGTGATGACCTGGATAATGCAGGAGTTAAAGTTGTAGATGCTGCACAAGTGATGCTTAAAACAGCTGAGGTAAATCAAAATAGAATTAAATTATATAATCTAAATCAATGAATAAATCGAATATAAAGACCTGTATGTCTTAAAGTTCACCATAATGTTCTTAACGTGTGAAGCCTACAAATACGCCATAAACTCTTCTCATTCTGAGATAGTTCTGCTCCCACCCGATAATCAGTTGGTAATGGCGGAAGTGCCTCGGAGTGCACGCTAAGCCATTGGTCTCATTTATTACCGGGGATCTTTCCTTTAAGACTCTCTCTCTCCTGTAAAAGGAAAATGAAGATAAACAAAAATTTGAAAATAATCGGAACCACCTTGTTTAGATAACAGCACCAAGCATAGCAGAACCACAGTGTCAAGCAACTCTATTTAAATCAATTGACTCTCTCTCTGATCACACGCGAATGCTTGAACGAACTTGGAAGCCTTTAGTGCAATCATCTGATTTTTGTCAAGTAGGAGATGAGCTTTACCGTGATCTTAATCTAGTACAAATTGGACTGAAAAAGTTACGTAGAGCCTGTCAAGATAGTACTGGTGAGTAATTTCAAATTGCAAAACAAACTAAAGACCTTCAAAATAAACGTGATATAACGTAGAAATAGCTACGGAGGGTTTTGGCACATTTAAATGAGAGCATATTTACAATATCGGGGCGTGATAAATAACTAAAAAACTATTCTACGTTTATTCAGAATGCCCAAAAAATTGAAATTCCTTTTTCCCATATTTCATCGCCCGCTCGTAATTAAATTGAAATTATAATTGAGTGATTTATTAATAAAAATCAACCGATAAATGCAATGAATAAGAAATCTTGACTAGACAAAGTCTGTATATTAAAAAGATAGCCGAATGGCGCAGTGGGCAGTGACCCTGCTTTCTGAGTCCAGGGGTTCGATTCCCACAACCGGAAAATGTTTTGTGTGATGAACATGAATGTTTTTCAGTGTCTGGGTGTTTATCTGTATATTATAAGTATTTATGTGTATTATTCATAAAAAAATATTCATTAGCTGTCTCAGTACCCACAACACAAGCTACGCTTACTTTGGGGCTAGATGGCGATGTGTGTATTGTCGTAGTATATTTAGTATATTTATTTATAAAAAGATCCAACTGCTTTTAATAAATGAATACGGATGTCGTACAAACAAATCAACCGAAGATGCTGTGTTAAAATTGTCTTCTTCTATCACGCAACAATTAAATCGAAACAAAAAGGTTGTAGGTATATTCCTAGATATACAGAAAGCCTTTGATACTGTTTCTATTTCAAACTTGCCATTTCGTTGGAGAACTGTGGAATAAGAGGTTTGCCACTTGATTGGTTTCCAGACTACTTTACCAATAGAACTATTAAGTGAGAGTTGAAGTATCCATAAGTGATATATATTGTTGGTCTATAGAGTTCTACAGGGTAGCAGCTTAGGATTTACACTATTTCTAATTCACATTAACGAACTGTGTAACAAAAAATTAGTAATCGTAATATAATAATGTTCCCTGATGATACAGTTCTCTTAATTCACAGCTCCACTATTGCCCCGAGGGAAGAGGTTTAATAAACATGCTGATACGGGTCTTAGTATTATTATTTCATGGTTTGAACATAGTTATAGACATGCTAATGAAACTGTATAAAACTTTTTGTGAATGTATTCTTAGCTAGTGCATCTGCGCAGAGGAACTGCCGTATGGCTGTACCTCTCAAACTTAAATGCTGGAGGTTAAGGGGTTCAACGCGTTGCTTAAATTTAACTAAAACAAAATTTCAAATTAAAATGAAACAAAAAATAGAAAATGTTCTCTATACAAACACACACACATCATTGGTTTACGTTTTATTTCAAGAAAAAGCAATAATAATGCCGATATTATATATACATACTATTGTAATATTCACTATTATAGATGAAGATAATACAAAGAATGCCGAAGCAATAAAAATTAAAGAACAAGAATTAATAAGGCTGAAGTTTATTGCGACAAAAACAGCTGCTCGAAGTGCACTGACTGACGCAGACCAATATTTGGATGAAATAATGAAGAAACCTTTATCGGAGGTGAACCTTGTATTGATATCTAAATTATTTTTGCCAATAACTAAAATACTTTTAAAACCGATTGTGACTCTTTCAGACTCAATCCAAGGATAAAGTTCAAAGTATGAATCCGGAAATTCAACATCGTATGTCTGAAAAACTAGCAGAGCTAAATGCAGCGGTTGCTATGCTAATGCAAGCTAGCACTGGTAAACTATTTAAATTATTTAAAAATAAAATGTTATTTACTATGGAACTAAACCATTCCTTTATTTGTAGATAAAAATAATCCTGACCTTCAAAATGCACAAACGGCAATCAATAAGATTTGTAAAATAACTCCAGATATGATTACAGGTAAGAGTATTTTTTACATGGTATATTAATGAAATAATCTTCACGGGGTGCGTTGCTAAATAAATAAAAAATAATAATACCATATGAAGAATATTTAAAATGAGATGCTTTTTATGAAAATTTCATAGATACTGAACATTTGCGGAGAAATATGGACGGCAACGAATGGAAAAAAATTGTAGAACATCTTAGAGCTATTCTAGATGCAACACGAGGGATTTGTTCTGACTCTCAAGAAGATGCCAAGGTATACAATTGCTGTTTCTAAAGTTTTGCTTAGTATATTTATGCGCAATACATTAACATAATAGTAAAGTAAACATTTAATTAATTGATAATATTACGATATTCAGGAAATAAACGATGCAGCATCTAAATTTGCTAAATCTTCCGGCAAGTTAACCTACATTTTCAACCAACGTAAAAATCCGACAAAAGAAAAACAGGTACGTTTAACGTTATAATCTTATTGTTTTGTAAAAATAAGTCAATTCCATAACAACGTTTTGGGTAGATTTTAGATTTGTCGAGATCCGCGGTCGAGGAAACTTCTCAGATATTGTCCCATGTATACCGACTTGCAGAATCAGTTGGAGGCAATAATGTCAGCAAGTTGGATGACGCCAGAGTTAAAGTTGTAGATATTGCACAACAGCTACTCAAAACTGCAGAGGTAACATTTTTTTTTTATGTAAATATAAAAAGGTATAAAAAGGCCATATAAAATATAAAATTTTTTAAATGAGAGTGGCCTGCAGTTGCCTCTGATGATTAGTATCGATCAATTTCAAAATTATACTCTAACCAATAACGTGTCCGGCACTTTAATAATTTCATACGTTTATATGCAAATCATACTGTATTATATTTTATACGCTTTTATAATATGATTCCTAAGGTAATTTTGGACCTACCAATGCATAAGTTTAAAGAATGTGTTAAAACACATTTATTACAGCGAGGTTATTATACAATTGATGAATTTCTTAATGACAAGGTTGCTTGGAAGCATCCGGCTCCGCTGTCATCTCTCACAAGATAGAAAAATGAATTTTGAAATGTAAAATGTAAATTGTTAATGTTGGAAAAGAGCAACTGCTGAGTTTCTTGCCGGGTTCTTCTCGGTAGAATCTGCCTTCCGAACCGATGGTAGAGTCACAACACACAGACAGACTTGACGTTTCAAAAGTGCTTATATAAGGCCTACTTGAAATAAATGAATTTTGAATTTGAATTTGAGTTTTGAAGTAGTAGAGATTTTTGTGACAGAACTCTTACTAGGCAGCATGCTCTTTTCTGCCGCTTGTTGCAATTTTGTGTCTGAAAGCCGTGATTGCCGGTGCTGCTACAGACAATTGAGGCTTAACACCGATGCCTCAGCTTTATGGCAACGTTTTTCTATTAACCATCAGGTTAATATTGCATCAAACAAAAGGAACAGAAAAAATAAAGGAAAAAGACAAAACAACGCAGCGTACCGTGAATTCTAACTTATAGTTTATAATTATATGTTGAACCACTACGCTAGTGTAGTACTTTTATTAGTGGATGTTTACAAACACTTGAAAAAAGTACGGTTTTACAGGGCACTGTAAACTCAGGGTTACTGAAAACAGCGCCACTCGCCATGCATAAGGAGACGGTGAAGTTAAAATGAAAAAAAATATATAGCATAACCATATCACGACAATCGTGAGCTGGCACCTATTTAAAACAAAAGTCGCATACAGAAGATCTCTGACATCATGTCAGAGGATAACTGAGTGAACATTAAAAAATAATCTAGTGGCGCATTTGGATAAGTTAACTTTTAAGCCTTAATGTTAATAGAAAGTGTAATTTATCAGATAACAGGTCCAAGCATTACTGATGCTCCTTGCCGAGAAGCCTTACTCTCAGCTATTAACCGTCTTTCCGGGCAACTGAATGAATTGAAAAATACATGGTTGCCTCTACTGGACGAACCTAAGTATCGTCAGGTTGGAAATAACCTCGAACGGGATTTGAAATCAGTTGAAGTGATCCTTAACAACTTAAGAAACGCCTGTCAGGATGAATCTGGTAAACATATTACAATATGTCGTTGCAGCCGATTTTGTGGGCTATTACCATTTAGCAATTAATACTTATATTTAATTCTTAAAGGTAACGAAAGTGCAGCCTATTCTAAAATTAAAAAAGATGAAACACAACAAATAAATAAAATGAAATTTAATGCTACAATGTCAGCAGCTAAAAATGCAATGATCGATGCTCATAAGCAATTGGAAGTCATAATGAATAAACCTTCGAAGGTAATGATTTTTTTGCACACCGATAATTTAGATAAAAAATCTGAAATATTCTTATTTATACATTTTATACATTTTTAGAAATCGCAGGATGATAATTGCAGAACGAATCCTGAAGTACAACGGTTTTTATCTGAGAAGTTAGCAGAATTAAATGCAGCAATTGCAACTTTATTACAAGCTTCTTCTGGTAACTTTACCATCATACAAATTTACAATTTACATAATATTTTAAAATATCCGAAGTTAAGTGGCCATCTCTTCCTTTTATAGATTATAATCATCCTGATAATGCTGAAATGGCAATCAAAAACATTTGTAAGATAACTCCAGCCATAATCAAAGGTAATAAGTTTTCTATTATTCTTCAAATTAAATCACTTATTAAAGTGCTCTCAACTGGAAAAATATTATAATTTATATTTATCAATGAATAATCGATGCCAAGCATTATCTATTATACAAATTTTTAGCGACAGAAAATTTGCATGAAAGTGTGGACGATATATCATGGAAAGAAATAACAGAAAATTTTAAAGATATTCTCAATGCGATCCAAGATATTTGTTCAAACTCTCAAGATGGTGATGTGAAGGTACTTAAATAATTTAACACATTGCTGTAATTAACAAATAAAGGTTGATAATAATGAGTAATGTTTTATCATGTAGGAAATGAACGATGTGGCTTCCAAATTTGCAAAATCGTCTGGCAAATTAACGTACATTTTTAATCCTCGCAAAAATCCAAAACAAGAGGAACAAGTAAGTTTTATATTCATTATTAAAAGAAGTGTTTTTAGTGTTTCGTTACAGAACGATCAGTGTAGTATAGTTATAGTGCAATATTTTGTTTGTCTGTCGCAATCTTATACAGAGGTAATCAATAATGCTTTCAACTTTTGTTTATGGTTGTAATCTTTGTTTCATTTGATTGCAAATGAAATTGCATTTTTATTACAAAATTGGCAAATGTGTTGTACCAAATTCAATAGACTTCATATTTTAAAGGTCCTAAACGATGTATTAATTTTTACCACATCATTCCCCTTCTTATATATATATTTTTTTATTCCACTTCAAATTAGCCCTTGACTGGAATCTCACCTGGTGGAAAGTGATAATGCAGTCTAAGACGGGAGTGGGCTAACCCGTTAGGGAGTATTGGAACATGTTTGCTAATAATACGGCGTAAAATTTTATAAAATTTAGTCCCCATTGAATTAATATCATTGTACCCAGAAAACTCATCAATCCATGAAATAGCGTTTAGATCCTTTATTATTTTTCCGTAGTCAGCTTTATAAAAATTAAGAGAATTTTTAGATTCGTTTGTATTTTTAGATTTCATTATTGGTTGTGGTATAATGATTCCTAAAGGGGGTTGATAATTATCTATCTGTCGAATTGAGTTATCACACTTGCTTACTGTAACCTCTTCAATAGCTAAGATCAAATCCAGAATTTTATTTTTATGGTTGTAACATAAATTGAATTGCTTTAAACTATTGAAAGACATAAAGTCAATAAAAGAGCTTTTAGGCATACTATGCATAGGTTGTCATACCCCTAATTAGTTTCAACGCGACATCGCACCGGAACACTAAATCGCTTAGCGGCATGTCTTTGGCAGTAGGGTGGTAACTTTATTATTTTATTTATAAAGCCTCCCACCAGATCATACTAGAGAAAATTCAGAAATTATAAATTCCCAAATTGCCACTGCCACGCCACTCACGCATAAGGAGAAGGTGAAGTTAATCTAACCCGGGACCTCTAACCTAAGTACACCATCACTAATTTATCAACCACCCCAGATTTTTATCTAAATAGCGTTTCGAGTTCTTAAAAGATACTTCCAAGATATGGAATCCTCTGTACAAGAGTATGACTTGTACTTCGCGTTTTTATTTTAATATGAGATCATATTACATTAATAACCTTTTGTTAGATTACAGTTTTATCGCGATCTGCTGTCGACCAAACTTCTCAAATGTTGTCGAGAGTATACCAACTAGCCGAATCGGTTGGAGGTGAAGACGGCAACGAGCTGGATGACGCTGGAGTTAAAACTGTTGATGTTGCGCAACATTTACTCAAGACTGCTGAGGTAACATCTTATAAAGTTCTAGTTTGGAAGTTGAAATAGATGTGTAAAATTTGTTCAAAGCGTCTGGCATTTAATTTTTTATTTATTTTTATTAATATTTTTTCAATGTAGATTACAGCTCCAAGCATTGCTAATGCCCACTGTCGGGATGCACTACTTTCAACAATTGACCGGCTTTCTGGCCAACTACGTGATATGGAAAATACATGGATGCCTGTAGTAGAACAACCCAAATATCGTCAGATTGAAAATCAGCTAAAAGATCATATGAAATCAATTGGAAAAGTGCTTGATAATTTAAGAAATGCCTGCCAGGATGATGCTGGTAAATATGTTTTATAAATCAAATTCATAATTTATTTATTTCAAGTAGGGCGCAGCAGTTTTAAACCGTAAATTCAGTCTATTTGTAGTGACTATTAATGTAATTATCAACATGAAATTAGGACTGACTGACATATTAAGTGTGATGTAGGTGCGAAAAATATAAGCTTCGGAATCATGTTATAAAAGCATATACTCAACACCACGAAAGGCGCATGTACCTTTTACTGTCAATATGCAGATATATATGCTCACATCAGCTTTTCGTATAAAAAGATTAATATTTTGTCTAACCAACACCATATCATTAAAATTTATTGGAAAACTATTTATTTCATTTGTTTATTTTTTTAAATATAACTATTTTAAATGGAACTAACTTTAAAATCATTCAACTAATTAACCTTCTACATATTTTCATAGGAAATCATGATTTTGTATCTACTGAAAAGAGAGAAAGAACTAGACTCAAATTTATGGCTGCAAAGTCAGCAACTAAAAATGCATTGATCGATGCTAATAAACAATTAGATGAACTAATGAATAAGCCTATACCGAAGGTAATGATTAATTTTTTCTGTGGAAATTTACATTATTATTTAATTTTAAAGTATTGTCAATATTAATATTTGTGAAACGTTTCCAGAAATGCAAAGATAATATAAGCAATCCAGAAGTTCGACTTCGTTTATCTGACAAACTAGCAGAGTTAAATGCAGCAATCGCTTACTTGCTCCAAGCTAATTCTGGTAACTTTAATAACTGGTACTTTACGTTTTTAATTTTTTATGGACTTAAATTTCACCAAATTATTATTTTTCTAGATCATGATAGTCGTAATTCAGTGACTAATTCAGAAATGCCAATGAATACTATTTGTGAAATGATTCCGGCTATTATCAAAGGTAAAAAGATTCTTAGGTTACTTTTGTTATTAAAAATTAACTGCAAGCATATCTATCTAAAATCTGTATATATTTTACTTCTAGATACCGAACTTTTGCACGGTAATGTGGATGATAAGTCATGGAAACAAATAGTGGATAATCTTAAAACTATTCTAGAGGCAACACAAATGATTTGTTTAAACTCCTGTGAGGGTGATTTTAAGGTAAATGCCATTATTTTGCCCTATGGCACAGAAAACTGTTAAATAATAATACTCAATACTATTTCTTTTAGGCAATGAATGACGTGAGTTCCAAATTTGCGAAATCTTCTGGCAAGTTAACGTACATGCTTAATCCTCGCAAAATTCCAGAGAAAGAGGAAAAGGTGAATTAATATTTATTAATTTAGCTTCTTAATTAAAAAATAACCAATTAAATAAATTCTGCGTAGATTTCAGATTTGTCGAGATCAGTGGTCGAGGGAACTTCCCGGATGTTGTCCCACGTTTACCAACTTGCAAAATCAGTTGAAGGTGAAACTGGTAACAAGTTAGACAATACTGGAGTTAAAGTTGTTGATGTTGCACAACAACTACTCACAACTGCTGAGGTAATGGCTGTATTCTAATAAATTCCAATTTTAACTATTTATCATCATGATCAACACCTTAACCGATGGACGTCCACTGCTGGACATAGGGCTTCAATTGGGAGTACAAAAATCCTCGGTTCGAAGCCGTCTGTTTCCAGCGGCTCCTTGGACTCATTAGTTGTCGTCTATCCAAAACGTTGGGGCTCGACCGATACTACGTTTTCTATTATAATACTTTCTTCACTCAAATGAAAAATTATAACTTAATAATACACTTTCTTCGGATATGCATTGATTTTGTTTCCGAAATTGCTAATTCATATTCTCAAACATAATAATAAAATATACAATATAAATTAAAAAAAATTAACGTGTCATGTACCTACATGTAACGTTAATGATAAGCTGCGGATAAAATAAAATGTGTTTTTTGTTTATTTACAGATTACAGCTCCAAGCATTGCTAATGCGTACTGTCGGACAGCTTTACTCGCAGCAATTGACCGTCTTTCTGACCAACTACATGTGATGAAAAATACGTGGACACCTTTAGTAGACGAACCTGCGCATCATCAAATTGGAAATGAGCTGAAACATGATTTGAAATCAGTTCAAATGGTGCTTAGCAATTTGAAAACCGCTTGTCAGGAGGAGACTGGTAAACATGGCACAATATTTTCATTATAAAAAGTTGTATCCCATTTTTTAAAGGTTTTCATCAGTTTGATAATATTTCTTCTTAAAAATAATTTGTTTCTAATTTTCAAAGGAAATGATAACAGTGGTTCTTCCGAAATAGAAGAAAGAAACCGTCTCAAATTTATTACTACAAAGTCTGCCGTTAAATACGCTCTCTCTGATGCTGATAAACAATTAGAAGAAATAATGAAAAACCCCACGTCAAAGGTAACTTTTATTATACTAGCACGTCAAAGTTCTTTACTTGTACTTTGGAAATGTGAATTAAATACACGCATTTCAATTTTTTTCATAAAACGTTACATTTTCAGGAACCCGTGGATAATAAAAGCCATACTAATCCGGAAGTTAAACGGCGTATGTGTGAAAAACTAGCAGAGCTAAATGCAATAACTGCAACTTTGTTGGTAGCTAGTTCTGGTAAATTCTTGTACAATTATTGACTATTTACAAGTTTTGATAAGAAATATTATTTAAACGATGATAATGATGGTGATTTTTTTACAGAACTTGATAAACCAGATTACGGAAATGCAGTAACAGCAATGAATAATATTAGTAAATTAACTCCTGGTATAATTGAAGGTTAGCCGTTTTCTTTGCTACTAATCTTACTGAACATGAATTAAAAACAATATCTTGTATCTAAATATTTTTTGCAGATACACGATATTTGCATGGAAGTGAAGACCAGAAATCTTGGAAAGAAATAACAGATAATCTTAAAGTTATTTTGGGAGCAACACGTGAAATTTGTTCAATCTCCCAAGAGGGTGATATTAAGGTAAATATCATAATATTGTGCTTAATAATATTGAAAAAAAAATGATAATAATAAATAATTGTGATATTTAGGAAATGAATGATGCAGCTTCCAAGTTCGCAAAATGTTCTGGCAAGTTAATCTACAATTTCAGCCCACGTATAAATCCTAAAAAGGAAGAGCAGGTTTGTCACAATTTTTTTTTACTCGATAGATATCTTCCCATCTTATTTACATTTTTTTGTGTTTACTTTGATTTTTTAAACATATTTTAATTTTATTTAAAAAGAATATAACATACATATTTTGCATATACAATAATCAGTCAGCACTTATATGAAACGTAAATGATTCAAAGAAATATTATATTATTTCCTACAGATTTCGGTATTGTCACGATCTGCCGTCGAACAAATTTCTCGAATGCTATCCAATATTTATAAACTCGCTGAATCAGTCGATAATGCGGAAGGACAAAAGCTTGATGACGTTGGTGTAAAAGTAGTTGATTTTTCACAACAATTACTTAAAACTGCTGAGGTAATTAGTCCTTTAGGATTTAATCCTAAGATTCATGCAACGCTTCGTTAGTGGTTAAGAATTCGCTTTTATAGTAAGTGAAGTAAAAAAAAATATTTTCAATTCTTGTCGCTATTATGATTGATTCCATTTCTGATGCGTGCAGCGCGTTTTGCGAATGTGGTGTCACGCTCACTCAATCTTACCTAGAAGATGTTTCCTTTGAAAATACACAAGTTATATGCGCTAATCAACAAAAAAGTTCTAGATTTGTGTACCCCAAATGTTAACTAATATTTTAAATATCTTTGTACATAACCTGTTATTCATTATAATATCATGAGTTTTGTTTTTGCCACACCCAAACTTTATTTCGCACGTCTCAAGGTTGGCAGGTAAAAATTGCTTTAGCATTAAGTCCGCCTTTTGCAAACCATTTTGTTTATGAACATTGAAATTTGAAAGTGTGTAATTCGTTTGTATACCCTATACTCCACGCCCTAGCTAAGCAACCTATCAACTTGATTTTTGGCATTCAATTAGTTGAAAAGACGGAGATTAACACAGGCTTCATTTTTGGCCCTGGAAAACAAACGGTTTTCATGGGATTTGTAAAAAAAGCCGTAATAAATGCGAACGAAGAACGCAAGCAACAGCTCGTAGATAAGTAAAATGAAAGTTTATTTTCACAGGTAACAGCACCAAGCATTGCTAATTTAAATTGTAAAACAGTTCTATTAGCAGCTATTGGACGTGTTTCTGATCAAATACTGAATATGGAGGGCAATTGGAAACAATTGATAAAAGCACCCGAACATCAGCGGATTGGAGATAAGCTCAATCGTGATTTAAATCTGATTCAAATCGCGCTGCAGAAATTAAGTGAAGCCTGTCAAGATGATACCGGTAATTAATAATTATATTATAGCGTATTTTAGCCGTCCATCAATTGTGACTTCACCGAATATTATAGCAAACATTTTAACTTAATTCTAACCTATAAGAAAATCGAAAACAATTCGTTTCTTTGTTTTGCTAGACGGATGCTTAATTTTTGGTTAACACTTAACTGAAAGTGTGATTTTAAAGGCGTCTTTCTTTCAGCTACAGTTACTGTTCTTGTTTAAAGAAAGTACCTTAAATTTTTAGCTACGTATCGTTAGCTGCAGACCAGGTATAGAAGGTACCTAGGACCTAGATATAGATGTACCTTTTAATCTACATCATTTCATTTATCATCTTGTACGCCTAAATTAACTTTACTTTACCAAAACTTTGTACCTATTTATAATTATTGTAACTTAATATATGTATAAAGATTTAACACAAACATAGCCACACAGAACTGAGCAAGATGGAAATGATTTTTGTCTAAATATTTTACGCAGCTTTACATTTATTTTTTTTAAATCTCACTATGAATATTTTTAGAGTACTATCTTTTTAAAGGTACTGAAATAATAAAGCACCCGGAAACACAACGACTGATGTTCATAGCAACTGCATTGAAAGCTGAGAAATCAATGATAGAGGCTGAAAAAGAGATGAATGACAAAACAGTAAGTGATAAGTTTTATTTTTAAATATATTCAAACATTTGTTTACTTGGACATTCAAATAGAACTGGAAACGCAAATTGCTGTTACTGGCTCGAAGATGGTTAATAAAACTATTTAATTAAACCGATCTAAAGTATATCTCAACAATATACAAATATATATAAAAACAATATTGATTTGATGTTGTTCATTTTATTTTTTGGAAGTAGGATTAGAAAAAAGATTGTAATCTTGTCCACAGCCCGTGAAGCCATTAGAAATGTCCGAGTTTCCAGCGATGAAACGTTCTTTATCAAAACGACTGGCACGTTTATTATCCACTTTAGCGTCTTTAGTTCTAGCTACTACAGGTATTTAATATATTTCGCTTTTTTATTATTATTTTATACTTTAGCACTGCAATGCAATTTTTCTGACGACTCTCTGATCATCATCATCACCATCACTTCAACCAAGTGAAGTCCACTACTGGACATATGTCTTTTGTAGGGAGTTCCAAAATCCACGGTCCTGGGTCGCTTGCTTCGACTCGTTTGATGTCGTCTGCCCACCTCGTTTAGGGCCGACCCCCTGATATAACTATTGTATCTGCCTCTAGCTGTTTGGAGCTTAGTGCGTTATAAGTAATTAAATATCACTTGATTTAACGGTGATTTAAAACACCGTGAAAAACCCTGCATTCTCAAAGGCGTGCGAAGCCTAGCAATCTGCACTTGGCTAGCGTGTCCTAAGCCCTTCTCATTAAGATAAGAGACCCGTGTCCTGTAGTGTGCCGGTAAAGCGCTGATCATGATGATACATAAGCATAAAACCTTGCAATAACTTGATTTGCTATATAGTCTCATTATCATAGATTATGACTTTAAGACCACTTTGATGTATAATACAGCTATCGGACACATAATATTACCAAAATAAAATCCAGATTCCTTTACTTCCTCAATGCACTGCTGGCCATGATTAATGTTGAGTCAAGCCGTAGGGACCAGTATTCTTTAAAATTAAATATTGATATTACAGATGATGATAAACTTGATTATAATATGGCAACACGCTCAATTGATACCATATCTCGCCTTACACCAGCTGTCATAAAAGGTAACTCTAATTCAACTTTACAAGTGCAATAACGAACAAATTCGGGGTCAGTTAATTAAATCTCAGAAAGCACGTGTACTAAGATTAAAGTCAAGTCATGTATAGTATAAACAATGCAACAAATATTACTTAACCAAATAACAATTATTTTTCAGATTATTTGTTTGTCTTTAGTAAAAAAAAAATTTAATAAAAAAAAAATCATAATAACTAATGATACAAATTGATTAATTTAATTATTTTACCTTCTAAACTAATTGGTTTTTGATTATTAAATGCACATTTTGCACAGCTACTTTCATAAAGCTAACGTATCTAATCCAATGAGTCCTAACTGAGAAGAAGCATATAATATATTCATAACCATGAAATATATTAACGATAAGCCAATATTTTAACCGATTGAAATTAAACCAAACTATTAATGAATCAAAGAAAATTTAACATATTTCTAATTTTAGATGTGAAATCGATTAAAAATAATATCGACGATAACTCTTGCAAAATTGTTGATGAAAATCTTAATGAAGTTGTTGTTACAACGCGACGAATTTGTAGGCACGTTGAAGATAACAATACTCAGGTATGAATAAGAATGAGTTAAATTAACCTTAACTAATATTATTTAGTTTTATTATCTAAAAATAATAATTGCATTATTAATTTTGTAAAGTTTATTATCAACTATATTAACCTTTTTTTTACAAAACTGGTCTATGATATAGTTAAAAAAAAGATAAACAGAAGCTAAAGAGATTTTTTTTTAACTTTGGCGGAATAGACAAATCTGTAATAGAATTTAGTACACTAAGAGATATTATGAAAATTAAGCTTAATTTTCATAATATATTATTGATTTCCGCAAAGTAACGCCTGCTTCTATCCAATACACTGAGATAAACTATTGATAATCGTACATTTTAAGAAAAACATTTATATCAATTATAATCATTATGAATATTAAAAATTGGAACTAACGGGAATTAAATCCACCTTTCTGGACCTCACCTCAGTTTCGTAACACGAAATTATCGATCAATAGAGCATTAATTTAAACTCAAAGTACTTCTTCTTTCAGTTTAAATTAATACATTGGTATTTATAAGTTTATATTTAAAATTCGTTTTTTTTTGTTTGTTTGATTCATTCGGAGGAATATTTTATGCCAAAGATTCCTCTTTGGCATAAACCTAGGTTACATTCTTTTTGAAAAAATATTCTTCATTTATTTCCTTAACTATGCAGTGGTGTGCAAATAAAGATTACAAATGAATAAATTACAGGAAATAAAAGAAGCAGCATTTAGATGTGCGCAATCAGTTGGCAGGTTGAGCTACGTGTTTAATCCACTACCAAATACGAAAAAGGAAAATCAGGTAAACAGGAGTGAACTGTGTTCAAAGAGATGTCATTGTTGATCAATCAGTTTACGTACAATCGTTTTGTGGCATTACTGTTCTAAAGCTTTGACTTTTAGTGATCATGTATCTTTAAAACTCATTTATTTACATAAATAGACCAGAACAACAATAAATACTCATTTTCAGATCCTGGATCTTTCTAGATCTGCTGCTGAACAGACTTCTTTGATGATGTCCGATGTGCATGAATTAGCAGATAAAATAGGTGGAAGCGCGGGCAAAAAACTGAACAATACAAAAGTCCAAGTTGTTAGAGCTTCTCAAATACTACAAAAGACTGCTGAGGTATTGATTATTGTATACGTTTATTCAATTACGTTTGAGACTTCGACAGATCCTTTATGACGATATCTCTATCACGAGATCACCGGACCCGG
Organism: Pararge aegeria; assembly: GCF_905163445.1. Classification (NCBI taxonomy): domain Eukaryota; kingdom Metazoa; phylum Arthropoda; class Insecta; order Lepidoptera; family Nymphalidae; genus Pararge; species Pararge aegeria. The sequence continues at coordinate 1,313,836 of NC_053203.1, forward strand.
TGAAACTATTTATTGCTGATGACATCAATATGAATAAATAAATGGTCTAGCGAATAAAAAAAAATACTGAATCGACTATGAAATATATAAAGGTCATCTGCTACATTAATGAATAACCAATGACCATGAATGAACTATATACGGCATCGTGTAACGGCTATACGGCACGTACTGTCACGTGAACGACCGCTTGTTGTTTTCAGTTATACATGACAAGTCGACGATACAAGTTTATCTCCTGCGGCTATCTTCTCTATTTAGCTCCAATAAATTTTACATATGCCTGATTAATATCTTTTAGATTTATTTCTCACTATACGCACACTAAACTTGATAATCTAAAAACCATAAAAACTTAATAATGGCTTCAAGATTTAGTAAATTTTATAGAATTGTATTTAACTTCCACAGATATTAGCGCCAACTATAAGTGATTCATACTGCCAAGAAACCCTTCTATCATCTGTAGATGAACTGTCTAGCCTTTCCGAAGTACTGAAGGCAATATGGAAGCCAGTAGTCCAAGCTCCGCAACTTCGTAAAACCGGTGATCAACTTGAACAAAATCTGAAACATGTTCATAATATTCTGGAGAGTTTAAGAAAAGCATGCCAAGATCCTGGTATGGATTTACGATTATTTTTGATGACAAAATTCCTTTATCGTGATGTGTTCCTAAAACTCTCCGGCGCTTTGGGAAGCGCTATTAATGCAAGGTCTTTCAATAGCTTCCCGGCAGGGACAATTTGCCAATTGAAAGTGTCAATTGAAACTTTCCGTTCCAGCTTTTGACCTCTGAGAAGTCCCGGATTCGAACATATGTAGAAGCGATTTGGGAATTTATAATTTCTGATTTTACCCTGGTCTGGTCTGGTGGGAGGCTTTGACCGTGGCTAGTTACTATCCTACCGATAAAAACGTGGCTAAAACTCTAGGCGATTCAACGTTCCGGCTAGATATCGCTTAGAAACCAACTTGCATCATCACTTACCTTACGCGAGATTGCAGTAAAGCGCTAACTTGTAACGGAATGAAAAAAAAGCATTTTACCATGTAGAAACAGATAAGGGGTATGTGTTTGATATAACTGCCAGATCCCTAACAGGCTAGCCAGCTATCATCTTAAACTATCACTTACCACCAGGTGTAATCATCCTTCAGGATGAAAGGATAGCCATCAAGAACTAGTTTTTATAAAAAGTATGGAAAAACCAACCCAGTATATGATTTTCTATTTTACGCAGATTGATCATTTTAGTATATTTCATAAGATTCTGGTAAGTTGATCGGTTAAACAGAGTATTATAAATTCAATTAATAAAATATCTTTACTTTCATTTATAGACATTTCAGAGCAATCGGTGCCTACGCATATAAATGTACAATCTGCTAAAAATAAAATTAAAGAAACAGAAAAATTGTTCCTAGAAGATAAAATGGCTGAACTACCAGCCAATGAGGGTTTGGAGAAGCCGGGAACAGTTATTAAACCAATTTCAGAACAAAGAGAGCAAATATCATCCAAAATAGGCGCCCTGAATGAGGCTATGGCACTACTTCTGCAAGCTATGTTAGGTAATATCTAATCTAGCTATATGATTGACATAAACAGTTATAATTTCCTGCGAGATCTTCTTATACCAGTGGCATTCGAGTTATGTTAAAGTTTAAAATATTATTCAACATCTGTTCTCAAAACAAAAAAAAAGTTAAGGATCAATCAAAAAACTCTTAAGTTTTATATTATATATATTTTTTAAATAGTACAATGTATACTTAATACTCATGGCATTTTTATAGATCTCAAAAATCCAGATAATGTGAAAAGGGTTAAACAAAGCGTAGATGTCATTTCAAACCTCTCTCCAGAAGTTATTATAGGTTAGTATTTATTAGATTTATTTTTTAATAGAATATTCAATTACATAAGGTTATGGTTGAAGATAACAATGATTGCGCTAAGTTGTCTCTCTATCGAGATTGTACGAGATGTACAATGTATATCAAATCAAAGAGTGTACTCGAGAATTATCATTTTGATATAGTTCATCTATTGCCTTCCTTTCACTGAACCAAGGCATGGAAAAATCTGCAAAGATTTTTGCTTTCTCCTTTTTAATATACACGGCGAAGATTAACGTGTTACTGACTTCTGGCTGTTTGAATTTCGTTTGAAACTAGTTACTCATTACTATGTTTTAAAGTGAAAAAAGCAACTTATTTTTTTTTTGGCGTGGTGGAAAAGTTTATTGCTTCCTCCGACCCATTGGGCAGGACGGAGGTTATGTGGGACTCCTCCCTCTAAACGGGGTAATAATAATAATAATAATAATAAACTTTATTTCAGGCATAGCCCATATAGTGTGCACTTAACAGTTTTTAAAAATAACATAAAATGAAGCACAAATTAAATTAACAATAATAATAATAATAATAAAAATAATTAAAATTAATAAAATACTAATAATTAAACACGAAACAAAAACCACCACGGCATGCCCCTCTTGTTGGCTTTGTTAGACGCCCGGGGAACCCATTGTTTACCTTCCGGACGTCTACCAACCACCCCAACCGATTGTTGGGGCAACAAAAAAGCAACCTAGATTCTGTACTCAAAAATTTAAACCAGAAATACGTAAGAAAAATATTTTGTGATATTTATGTTAACAATAGTAACGCTGAGGATTTACTCGAAAAATTATTATACATGTAAAATTGCGAATTCATAAATGTAGCTCATTAATTAGACGATTTTCTAACTTCAAACGAGATGACTATGTTTAAGACGCAGCGCGCCACGTTAATAGGCTATTGACGATGATATTTCTTCCAGAAACTTTAGCTCTACAAAAAAACGTAGATGACAATTCCCGCCAAATATTATTTGACGAAGCGAAAGCTTTGTGCACCGCAAGCCAAGCAGTGTGCGATAGTGTTGGCAAATGTAGCATTGAGGTATGTTGTCTTTACATCTTTTTCACAATAATAATCTTTTAATACTCAGTTTATAGAAAAAAGTATAAATGATTCTTCTGATTGCAGGAACTTAACAATGCCGCTTCTCAATATGCTCAAACTTCAAGGAAGTTACATTACATCATCAGCCCTCGCACATATCCTAATAAAGAGAAAAAGGTAAGGCTATTCATAACTCTTGTAGTAGAACAGGTAAAATTGTACACTCACGTTAAAACATAAGGAGAGATATTTTACAATGTACTCTTAGATTTGAAGTTCACATACGGGCTTACATGTAGAACATGCATACGCACATTAACATTTGAATATAGAATTATAATAAATGATGTGGTGTGATGTGGTCCGATGCAACTGATGATAATTCTGTTTATAAAATTGATTATTGACATTATAGCTTCCCAACCAAATTTGGCATGGTAACTCTGGCTCATCCACGGATCTCCGCATTTTTTTGATCACAGAGTACATCTTCTCCTAGCCTAGCTATCTACCACCTACAAAGTGACTCTTAATGTTTTACTAAAATATTTTATTTCAAAGATAATAGACATGTCAAAATCTGCTTGTGAGAGGACATCACTGATGCTTTCTCGAGTGTCACGTCTAGCTCAATCTATTGAGAGGAAAAAAGGAATCGACCTCGATAACTCTGGAGCAAAGGTTGCTAATGCTGCTCAAGTTTTGCTAAATAATGCGCAGGTAATATTTTTTTTTAATTTATTATTAAGATTAAAAATATGGATTTGGAATAACGCTACTCTAAGGTGGTGAGGTGTGGCTAACACAGTCACATATAATAATACAAGTGTAAAAAGTAATTTAACGTAAAATTAATCACGGAATACTTAATCAATATGGACATAACGTAGCAAGTCAATGAGTACTCATATAGGTTTACAATCAAGAATTCAAGTCTTAATTGTAAATTTATACGTTACTTATAGTGTTTACAAACCCCACTTAAACTTAAATTTTTGATTTCTTACATTATAAAAAATAGCTTAGATGCAGCACTGTGCCAATACTCCAATACTAATAAGTATTCTAGAACCATTTTTGGCAAGTCAATAAATAAATGTAATATTAACATTTTTAGATTACAGCACCTTCCATCAGCGAAAAGAACTGTCAATCAGCATTAGTGTCAACGGTTAACACACTAACTGAGCATGTTCAAGATCTCAAAGAGTGCTGGATGCCAGTAGCTCGACGTGCAGAGCATAAGGAAATTGAAGGGCAACTTTCTAGAGACCTTCATTTATTGTTAACTGAATTGAATAAACTTAAAGAAGCGTGCCAAGATGATACAGGTACCTATTTAAAATAGTTGACTGGCCTTAATACTTTAAACGAATACTTAGTCTTTTTTTTTTCAAAATCTCTTGATAGTATATCGGATTCTAGATAAAACACGTAGCATAAAATTTTGTTGCGCCTATTCCTACTTCAACTTTTCATTTAATTACGCCCTTCGAGATACGTTTCTCTGTATAATTGAATATGTATATATGTATAGCAGATCTTATAGTTTGAGCCACTAACCTTACTTTGGTATTTTAAATTTGCAGAAGAAGTTACAAAGGAAGTTCAACAACAAAAATGCTTTAATACTAAACCCAAGGTAATAAAATTTATGGAATTACTAAGATTGCAAGTAAGGATAACCCATAATTTTTATTATGATCAATAAAAAAATATTTTATTCTCAGGAATCCCATATTGAAAATATTGATAGAATACTTGAAGATATACAAAAAAATGTCAATGAAGAAAAAGCACTGGATAACAACAAGGTTGCAGAACGACTAACGGTTGAAGATAATCCTTTAAGGACTTTAGCATCAAAAATACTGGATTTTGTCATGGTTTGTATAATTGATAAGAGAATAATGTTACTGTCAGATACGAGTACCTTGTTCATTTAAGTTTAATTTTATTTCGTGTAAAAATGTTGGGTTTGATTATTTAAGAACTAGTTTACAAATGTTACTGCATTTAAAAATACCTGTTCAAAACACCTTAAATGATATTTTCTCAATTTTTAGATGAAATTAAATTCCGGTACATTACAACCTCACCATATTTCACCGAACGAACAAAATGAGCTTATCGCGTTTTCAAAGGAATTACAGGGTGCTATCAAATCATTCGACATTACCAACGCAAAATGTCGTAATTCACCTCTGGTAAGCAATTTTATTTTAAAAAGATACCCTTGTTTGTACTCAAGAAATTTGTTAGACATAATATAAGATTTCAAAATTGTTGATGGTGATGATAAATTTTGTTCAAAGGATTTAAAGAAACGTCAAGACCTTGAAAATGCAATCATGAATCTGCAACAGATATGTTTACTATCACGGCGTAATAATGGAGATCAAAATAATATCGTTGATTTAACGGTAAGAACATTACGTCAATTTAAACTAAGATTAAAAAAATACTAAGATTAAAAACTTACAGAAATACCTTCTTTATGTTTCTAGAACTACATTGATGACGTAATAGCAGGCGTTGATGATGTGTCTAAAACAGTTGATGGAATCAAACATGAACAAGGAAAAGAAACATTAATGGTAAAGGTTGCATTAAAGTTATATTAAAAATTAAAAATAAATGGAATTATTTAAAAAATAATAATCGTGTATATGTTTTGTAGGATATTAAGAACGTTTGCGAAACCATAAAAGAAAATGCAACAAAAGTATTGACTTTAGAAGAAGAACAGCTAGCAGACGGAAATATTATAGACGACATGCTTAAAATAGACCAGTTTGCAAAGGTTGATTACTTTTTTACTTTACTACCACATTAAATTCATGATAAATATAAAAAATACTCCACATTTTTTTTACAGGATTGCGAACAACGTATTAAACATATGGATTTAGCTGTGTCTAAAATTAACGATGATAAATCAAGAAAGATACTTCGTGATAAGCTACAGTCTCTAACAGGATGTTGTGATCTATTGAGGTTAGTACATTTTTTTTTATCTAACCCTTTTTGATTAGTACAATGTATAAAAACTTTTTTTTTTACAAGATTTGCAACGAAGAGCAGCATTTCAAGTGCCGCAAGTGCAACACTTGACGAAGGTTTGCAGAATCTGGAAGATGTCGAAAAGAAAATTGACATCATATTAATACCTAATGAAGGGAATGACGTTGAAGTAAGATAATTACCCTAATATAATTTTTCAACATTCGAAAGACAATAGATTTAATATTTATTTATTTATTTATTTATTCCCATCTTACATAACATAATAAAATGAATATATTTATGAATAATATACATAAATACTTATAATATGCATATAAACACCCGGACACTGAAAAACATGCATGTTCAATACACAAATATTGTCCAGTTGTGGGAATCGAACGCACGGCCTTTGACTCAGAAAGCAGGGTCGCTGCCCACAGCGCCAATCGGCCTTCAAATAATAAAAATAGAATTTTTATCATGCTTTTTTCTTGCCTTTGACCAATATTTAGGAAACAAACAAAACCATCATTAGCATCTTGCATAATATGATAATATTGATTAAATTGATTGAAATTATATTGGTTAATATCGATTATAATTCTTATAATGTTATCATAAACTGCTTCTATAAAAATAATAATATTACAAAATATATTTTTAATTATAGCAACTATGATCCAATTTCAGTTTCAACACTGGTGTTAAACAAAATATTATTTACTAATAATCAAAAAACATATACATGAGATCTTATTATTAAATATAAAATGTACAATAAATAAGGTTAAAAATTAGAATTTTTAAATCCAGCCAACCCTACGTGTAATAATGTCCGTTGTTTCTATTATTTTAGGTTGATGAAGTGGTAAGCATGCAAGCAATACAAGCAGCACAGACGGCTATGGCTACAGCGGTAGCAGCGAACAATGAAAACGAGCTGCCTAAAGCATTGGCAAAATATGCTGTGAAGATGAAATGTATTGGCGTCAGTAATCACAAATTGAAGTAAGAGTCCATTTTATCTTTGTTTCAATGATAACTTAGCTTAGGAGTATTTTGCTAATTGTGCTTGAATTTTCTATTTGATTTAGATATGTTTTGATTACATGTTATTTGAATATTTATATCTAAGCTGAAGATAAATAACCGCTGTGCAATTAAGATTGTTTAAAAGACTTGCAATAAAACATTAACAAATATTTAGAACTTGTGACCATGCATTACGTTTCGCGACACCAATTTCATAAAATTAAACAAACTTATATATCCGGAAGTAGACCTTTTTGCATGATTATGCAGGAAGGTTTACTTCCGGAACTTGGGCTATTTCAATATATTTCTGTTCTTATTTATAATATTAAAAAAAACTCTTAAAAGCTAAATCTCCATATTTTAGGCTAAAAGATCATATCAAAAGACTTCTGGATTTACTGAAAGTAAACGCAGTTGTGATTTGTCGGCGTGTTGCAACATGGCAAGATGCTAAAGGTCCTGAAACAATTGCTACAAACATTAAAATTTTAGAGGTAATGTATAGAATAAAAATCATTTTCATTTCAGAATGGACAAATTATAGTACGAATAAGTTAAACTAATACAAAATCATCGTTATTTTATGCAAAGTAATTAAATGTTTTAAAAATGAAAGCATAAATAAATATAAAATCAATTAAAAGTTAACAACCATATAAATAATTTACGATTGTATCATACAATATGAAATTTGGCAAAAATTAATAGAAAAATTAATTTTAAAATGTAAAATGTAAAATTGTTGAAATTGGAAAGATCAACTGCTGAGTTTCTTGCCGGCTTCTTCTCGGTAGAATCTGCCTTCCGAACCGGTGGTAGAGTCACAACACACAGACAGACTTGACGTTTCAAAAGTGCTTATATTAGGCCTACGAGCTAAGCCGCGGCCAGACAGCTTTGAAATTTGGTATGCATATTGTCACCTATGCTATGAAAAGGGCATGTACTTTCTTTTCCGATCTTTCAAATATATTTGTAGTTCCGTAGTAAGACTAAAAATTGTTAACGAGCGAAGCTTTAGACCCAATTCTGACGTCCACGCTGCCGAAGTCGCGGGCAGAAGCTATTTTTACAAAAATCATAATTTCACCTGGTAATACTGACAGTGCAGTTTTTATAGGAATTAAAATCATTTGCGGATGAAGTACAGCAATCTCAAAACCATAGCCAGAAAGGATCTTCAACTCAAGTACAAATTTTGAGAGACAGTGATACCAAAAATTTACTCACACCAAGCGAATCTACTGTAACAGGAAGTCAAATGTAAGTAGAATAAAAGAAACCCATTATCGTCCAAAACTTAAATCGACCTCAATGCTTAAAAAAAACCACTTGGGGCATTTTTATTTTAACTATTAATTAATAATAATTTTAATATCAATCCATTACCGACCCACTTCAGGGCACGTGTCTCCAATTAGAAGGGGTTAACGTAGTCCACTACGCTGGCACAATGCGGATTGGTGGACTCCACACACCTTTGAGAATATAATAGAGAACTCTCAGGCATGCAGATTTCCTCACGATGTTTTCCTTCACCGGTGAAGCAAGTGATATTTTAGAAAAGTTAGATGTGCGCTCCGGGATTCGAACTCGGCCCCCCGAAAGTAAAGTCGAAGTCCTAGCCACTGGGCTCTCAGCGCTGGATGACCTTTTTAGTTTTAGTGAACCGGTGATACTTCGACTTTACCTGTAATGTTTCAAGTTAGGTGCGTTTTAAGCCGACGACTTGACGGCCGTGGGTTCGATTCCCACAACTGGAAAATGTTAGTGTGATGAGCATTAAGTGTTTTTCAGTGTCTGGGTGTTTATATGTATTTTCTAAGTATTTATGTATATATAATTCATAAAAATATTCATCAGTCATCTTAGTACCCATAACACAAGCTACGCTTACTTTGGGGCTAGGTGGCGATGTGTGTATTGTCGTAGTATATTTATATATTTATTTAATTACATAAAACGCACCTTAGAAAAGTTAGATGTGCGCTCCGGGATTCGAACTCCGAAAGTAAAGTCGAAGTCCTAGACACTGGGCTCTCAGCGCTTCATGACCTTTTTAATTTTAGTGAAGCGGTGATACTTCGACTTTACCTGTAATGTTTCAAGTTAGGTGCGTTTTAAGCTATTAAGATCACACTTGCTTCAACGGTGAAGGAAAACATCGTGAGGAAACCTGCATGCCTGAGAGTTCTACGTAATGTTCTCTAAGGTGTGTGGAGTCCACCGCACTGGGCCAGCGTGTTGAACTACAACCTTAACCCCTTTTCATTATGGGAGGAGAACCGTGCTTTGTAGTGGGCCGGTATTGGGTTCATATGATAATGATGATTTTTATAGTTTCAAGTTGTGAACGTTCTTACATATTTTTCAGGGAACTTAGCAATAAACTGCAACAGCAAATCCAAAAATTGAATTCTATATCTGGCACCATAACGCTCAGTTTACACAAACCCGAATCCTTGAGCAGAAGTCTTCACGCCACTTCGGACGCCGGTCAACACTTAGCAGCTATAGCCAGAGGAATAAAGAGCGAGGTAGGTAGCGTAGAAGATTTGATATATTTTTGTTTATTCCACTACAAGTTAGCCCGTGACGCAGTTCACGTAGCAGACGACGTATCGTGATGCAATTTAAGATATTACCGGGCTCACGTGTTAGTTACCCATACCTGTAATTGGTTTCTACACGACATCGTACCGGAACGCTAAATCGCTTAGCGGTAGGGTGGTGTGGCAGTGCTTCTCGAACAGGCGGTTAGTCACTGCACTCCATTTGGCAGTTAAATGTCAATATTTTGAAAATGGGAAAAGTTTGTGAGCTAGCGACATTCCACAGGTGTAAGTGTGACGTTCGCGGGGCGTTTTCACTGTTTTTGGCCACAGTGCACTGCATACAATAAAGCCTGAATGAGGGTTCTGTACGTTCTTAACTCAGTGAACCTTCCATACGTTTATAGTAAGATTTGTATTATATATACGGGTGAAACTCTCTTAATAATTCATCATCATCGATTAATTACCGGCCCACTACAGAGCACGGAAATACTCTCAAAATGAGAAGGGTTTAGATCGTAGTCCACCACGCGGGCCGAGTGCGGATTGGTGGACTCCACACACCTTTGAGAACATTATGGAGAACTCTCAGGCATGTAGAGTTACAAGATGTTTTCCTTCACCGTTTAAAACAAGCGATATTTGAATTGCTTAAATTAAAAACGCACATAACTCCGAAAAGTCAGTGGCAGGGGCTCTAACTCGGTCTGGTGGGAGGATTCGCCGTGGTTAGTTACCACTTTACCGACAAAGACGTGCCGCTAAGGGATTTAGTGTTACGGTGCGATGTCGCGTAGAAACCGATTAGGGGTATGACTACCATACTCCCTAAAAGGTTAGCCCGCTACCATATTAGACTGCATCATCACTTACCACCAGGTGAGATTGCAGCCAAGGGCTAACTTGTAGCTATCGTTAATTCTTTAAAAAATAGGTCTCCACGAAAGGAAAGCCGAAGCCTTGCCCACTATTGAATATAATCAGGCGTTACTTTTGCGGAAATCCATGATATATTATGAAAATTAAGCTTAATTTGCTATAATAAGTATTCTGCGAAAAGCAGGAGAATCTGTATGGTGTAATTTATAATTTCTTCAATCCTTATTATACTCCGCACCAAACAGACCTGCAGCAATGTTTCGCTCTGAAACCGGAGCATTCTCAGGAGATATTGACTTTACAATGAATTGTTAAGAAATTAACAATTACACCATACAGCTTCTCCTGCTTTTCACGGAGTATAGCATATTAAGCTTAATTTCATTACCTTACCATTGGGTATCACCTATCACCGCTATCACCGCTACATCATGTCATAATAATTATTGTACATTTTTTATTTTTTGTTAGGACCCTGTACAGAATAAACGAATAGAAGAAGCTGTACAAGAAATGAGCGTAGCTACTTTCAATTTGTTGAAGACATCGGAAGAATCTTGTCATGTGAGTTATTGTATGTATTCATTTTTGGGGACGCCTGTCGAAGAGCCCAGCACCGTACGCGATCTGCCAACACCACATTCCATTCATCCAGCCACTTCCGAAAACATTCTCATAGGAGTCGGTTCCGTGAGCTTCAAATCGTACTGCCATCTGACACTATAGATCGTAGATTGATTTAATTTATGGGTAACTATAACACAAATGAATGAAAGATGACATTTAAACGTTATAAAAGTGTGATGTATTTATTAAATAAAATATAATTTTTATTAATACATAACTATAAAAAATACATAAAATATATAATACGTTATAAAATACATTATATTAATATAGTGTATAGTAGTAGGTACTCTGCGAATATTGAATTCAAGGTCATTCAAAATTCTCAGAGTACTTCATACTTCACAAAACTATAGCTTGTTATTATTTTTTTTGTTTTTATTTAATCATCTTTATTGCTTAGTATAGGATAAATTAAGAATATCCATAAAATAAATTAGAGGCAAAATGCAACCATATCACTAGAAATGGATAGGAGAGACATGAGAGACAGGAAATCGCAATTACATAAAAATAATACATAAATTTACACACTATAGTAAATACTTTTAATAACTAATATAATAAATACTAAGAGAGAAAAAAACGAGTACTTTTGGATAACTGAAAATAAACCATTTACGATTATTAAAGAATCCAAATATCTCTGCCCTATCCCTTTAGAAGCCCAAACTAAAACTTTAGCTAACGCAATAACTATTCTTGTATTTTTTGAAATCTCAAGAAGCATGTTTTGATACGAGTATGAATTTCTTTTCAACAGTCGTCAAATCATGTCGATTCAAGAAGAAGACTGCTAGAAGCGTGTAGATTACTGAACGAAGCAATAAATAAACTGGTAAGTATTATATTGGAGTTTGTATAAATAGAACTGCTATAAAAGACATATTTAAGATTAAAGTCGCCTTTCGAATGAGAACTATGGAATGAATAGTCTTATTACGTAGGGAATGGCTGTCAGGCATTTATTTGGTACTGGAAAGATTCTGGACTCGACAGATTCGTGATTAGGCAATTTCGGAATTAAACAGATTCTATTTTTCTTTTATTCCACTACAAGATAGCCCTTGACTGAAATCTCACCTGGTGGTAAGTAAATAAATAAATATACTACGACAATACACACATCGCCATCTAGCCCCAAAGTAAGCATAGCCTGTGTTATGGGTACTAAGATGACTGATGAATAATATACATCACAATAATATACACTTATAATACATAGATAAACACCCAGACACTGAAAAACATTCATGTTCATCACACAAACATTGTCCAGTTGTGGGAATCGAACCCACGGCCTTGGCTCAGAAAGCAGGGTCGCTGCCCACTGCGCCAATCGGTCGTCAAATTGAGTGTGCAGTCTAAGATGGTAGCGCGTTAACTTGTTAGAGGCCGGAATGGCGTGAGGCCAAGCCCTGATCGTTGGTATCCTTATGTTATTGGTTTCTGTATTTTGTTTTCTGTAGGGTCGTGCTGCGTTCCCGTCGGATAAGATGAAGAACGAATGCTGCGAGATGAACCGCAACCTCCAGCTGCAGCAGACATTCCTGCAAGCCGGCACTCCGACCTGTGCGCTCAGCTATACAGACTGCATGGACGCTCTGAACAACCAGAACGATGTTATACGTACGCTCTTACTTCAGCATTGACACTCCGTTGAGTATATGATATTGGATACAATCAGGCGAAGGCGGAAATCAATGATATATTATGAAAATTAACTTCAATTTGCTTTATCTAATAATATTCTCAGAGTACCTCATTACTCACACAACTATAGCTTGTTTTTACTTTTTTTATTTAAACGTCGTTATTGCGTAGGTATAGGATAAATTAAGAAAATTCATAAAAAAAAAATAGAGGCAAAAGGCACCCTTAATTATATGAACCTTAAAAATATGAATATTGATTGAGACATTTGCATGTTTGGGGTTTGAAACCTACAGAAGCCAGTCTCTAGGAAAAATCTGACTGTGTAGTCTATTTATCAATAGCTGGATTAAAGGATGTACAAGTCGCAGGTATTTCCAATAAAACTCGTAAGGAAAGTGCCTTTTAAAAGATAGCATAACGTATAATCCGCGAAAAGCCGGAGAATCCGTGTGGTGTAATTTATAATTTCTTCAATCCTTACTCCACACCAACCAGATTTTTGGCAATAAACCCTCGCCTAAAATAGAGGGTACCCTCTACGCACGTTTCGCTCCGAAACCGGAGCATCCTCAGGATATATTGACTTAACAGTAAATAATTGTAAAGAACTCCTTTTAGTTCATAGTTACACGAGTAACCTTTAGGGAAACTATGTTTACCAATTCAAACTATTGCTTTAACCAGGGTTCTTGTTATTTCTCTAATCAAGATACTTCTTAAATATTTTCAAATGTAATGTGAGATAGTGATAACAAAAATAACACCCTAAGAGTGTTGTGGGCTTCTTAGACCAGGGCGCGTTTGGAACCCTCGTAGCTTTAGTTCAACCCCTTCTCATTAAGAGACACGTGCCCTGAACTGGGCCGATAATGAGCTGATATGATGATGATGACTGATGTACATATTTTGTATGCAATAAACGCATCAAAAGTGCCATCTATATGTTTACTTGAATAAAGTAAACTCATAGATGGAAATATTTGAATTTGACTTTACAAGCAGAATCATATTTTTACTGATCTTCTTCTTCTTTAACTTAAGTGCTAAGTCAGTTGAGCCTTTTCCATCCTTCTCTATCTTCTCTTCCACTTCTATATCCCACCACAATCTTCCGTATTCCGTCTTATTTGTCCCACTAAAACCAATCTCGGACGTCATCTTTTCCTCTTTCTCTCTACTTTTCTTACTAAAAGGTTGATTCAAGAACGAAAGTGTTTATTTGGCCTTGCATTACACCCTAACTAAGCAAATAATCAATTGAATTTTTAGCATAGTATTCTTTGTATAGTAACATAAGCTCCTTTTTATCTCAGGAAAAATCGGTTCCCACGGGATTTGGAAAAAACCGTAATAAACGTGGACGGAGAACGCATCAGCCAGTGTCATATAATTGTGACTTTGAATAATTTTATAAAAATATTATTATTAATTGCTAACCAATAAAAAATATTAAAGAAAGCTTCGTTGAATCTGTCATTATAAAGTTTCTTGAGAGAAAAAAGGTCGTAGGCCTCCATTAGGAACAATGTTTTTACGCCTTTTCTATAACTTCTAATGTAACTTGATTATTATTAATTATAGTTATAATAAAAATTCACTGGAACTTTATATAACAAATACCTACATTGTAAGTTTGCTGTGATTGTAACAGATGAATATTTTTTTTCAGAAAAGCTCAGATCTGAAGAACCTATACCACGCTCAGATATGACCACTTCTCTCCGCTATGTGACGTCCGCTGTGTGTAACAGTGCAGAGTTCGCAGCTCAAAGTGCTCATTTGGTAACGTGCTATCTTTTCTTCAATTAAATAAATAAATATACTACGACAAAACACACATCGCCATCTAGTCCCAAAGTAAGCGTAGCTTGTGTTATGGGTACTAAGATAACTGATGAATAATATACATAAATACTTATAATATATAGATAAACATCCAGACACTGAAAAACATTCATGTTCATCACACAAATATTGTCCAGTTGTGGGAATCGAACCCACGGCCTTGGACTCAGAAAGCAGGGTCGCTGCCCACTGCGCCTATCGGCCGTCAAAATTAATGGTCCATCGACCTGAGGCTTCGGTGTTAAGCCTCATATACCGGTATCATCACCGGCACACACGCTCTTCATACCGGACCCAGCAATGCTGGCATCAGAAATAAGCATGGCGGCAGATCCTATCCGGATGAGCTCTTCCACATAAAGTAGATAACTTCTGCTATAGGTTATCACCATTAACTTACAATAATTGATACAAATATGTGTGAACGCTTATAAAGTCCCTGTAAATTTGTATTTTAACAGCATGGAACTCCAACACAGCCTAGTGAGCTTTTAAAATTCGAATTCAATTTAAAGTTTATTATCACAATAATATAAGATTTTATAATCAAAACCAACGGCTTAAAACACTCTAAGCATCTAGAAGATGGGCAAACGAACAACAGCCTCAGTGCCAACTGAGGATATTTTTCCAAAAAGATCTAAAATGTTTAAACATAGTAAAGTAAAGAACACAATAGAAAGTAAAAAAATAAGAAAAGAAAGAAAAGAATAGATAGAAAGAAAGAATAAAAGAAAATAAAAAATATAGAATCGATTTCCCCCTAAATTCCCTTATATTTTTAGCTATCACTAACTGATGCGGAGCAAAATCTGGCGAAACAAGGTGTCATGGATTTATCACGTTTATACAATGTGATTGAGGCTGTAGAGGACACGTGCTTCCAGCTAATCTGCGCTGGCCCAGGGGAACAGGTTTGTTTTATCCCGATTTTCCTCAATACTACATCTGTTTGAGATTTTGAATTGCATTGATACACAGATAGATAAAGCAGTCATACATTTATAATGTGAAGAGTTAACCGACTGGTCCAAATATAATCTTGTCGCCAATAATCATCATTGTATTATAAAACTAAATGTATACAGGCTACAGAACTTAATGGTCATCTAATAAAGCAAGTGCAACAATTACAAGAAGCTATAGACGAGGCATCTCAAAAAGTTAAGGACAACGTTAAGCATCCCATAAATGCCAATTCCAGCGAACTAAAGAATGCGCTGGGAGTATTACGGAAAGGACTGCATCAACCTACAATTATTAAGGTAACTCTTTTGTATGAATACACTTGTTACGGTAATTTTATAAAGTGGGTAAATAATTAAACTTTTGATAAATATAAATTCATATTTCAATTATAAATTAGTAGTTAATAAATTGTATTCAAGAAACAATTAAAATTGTATTTGATTAATAACCAATGTTCATGACATTGAGTTGTGGGTTTTTTGATATAAATACGACTGCATTGTCGATACACTTCAGTTCTACATCAAAGATACCTCCCGCTGTCTTAGTCGTTATCACACTTTTATTGTATACCACATAGAAACATGGTTGCGGCTGCTACGAGTGCCGAGCAGGCCAAGAAGCGCAGAAATAACAAACTTGGCAGCAGTTTTTTCCCTTTTGGATTAGAGACTTTAGGACTGTGGGCACCAGGGTCTCGAAGTCTTTTTAAAGAATTATCAAAAAGAGGGTGCTCCTAGAGCTGGCAGTTACCTTGGCCAAAGAATTAGTTTGTCCATTAAAAGGTGCAATGCTGCCAGCATCTTAGGTACTATGACTCGCTGCAGTGGTTTCGAAGACGTTTTGGATTTTATTTAATTGTTGTTTTGGTACATAGGTTAATATACAGTGAAGGCCTAGCACCAGGAAACAGGAACTTTAAATAATTTTCCACAACACTGATTTTAACACATCTTATATTTTGGAATTCTACCGTGCTCACAAAATATCGTCTAATGCCGCGTCCGACCGCCTCATCGTATGACAACCTCCCACCCTCAATAAAAAAACTACCGCACAGATGTACCCGCAAAAAGTATCGTTGATTGATTATTTTATAACTAGTTTGTGTTTCTACATTTTAATTATTATTAATATAATTCACACGTATATTTATAGGAATTTCGAAAAAGAAAATAACAGATATTAGTGCAACAATTATCAAGATCATTTACTGCATATAACTCAATATCACAAATATACGTAACTTTTAATGTAATTATTTATACGATAGCTATGATAATAATAATTATTATTATTTGTATTTAGTTAAACTAGCGGTAACTTAAATGTACTGTAAAGATGATGAATGTTCTAGAGAAGAACTTTTAATAAATTTATTGTAATTTTACATGTGAGACAGCAGAAATTTAGACTAATTTAATGTAACTTATGATATTTTATTTATTGTCCCATATTCAAAGAAAATAGAGAACAAATCATTACATAAATTTATTATTAATTTATGTAAGCTGTCCAGGTACGCTACTGACAGACGTAAATTCCCCTCCGGGACGAATTCCAATTAAAATTTTTCATCGTCTATACTAAACGACTTAAAAACGCCCTAATATTTAAGATTTGCTTATCAATAAAGTATATTTTCTTCAAAGGAGGCAGACTTTACATTGAAGATAATGAAATATATAGACAGTATAAAAAAGATTGACGCCATCATCAAAAAATTGCCGCAACCTCAAATAGACACGGATCCTAAGAAGACCAGTATGGCTACTGATGTCATAGATCATACCAAGTAAGAATAAATTGAAGAAATAAAATTTAAAAAGAAAAATTTAAACTTTCTTGTAATGAGCGTTTTAGTAGCTTTAATTTTAAGTTAACGAGTCACTGTAACCTCAATTTAAACTTATGTGTATTCATCAAAAATGCCTTCTTTAAAAATAAATTAATATTAGTATACGGTACCTTCCGGATTCTTAGGAATAAGAACATGATAGTACATCAAAGTATAATTTCCTCAATCGTTTTCAGGAGCTTAGTAACTAGCACATCGATGTTGGTAAAGAAAGCAAGCTCCTCCGAACAAAGCGTAATGAATTGGACGATGTTTGGAAGCAGTGACGTTATCAAGGCGTTTGAGGCACTCGTCACATGCATCCGGTAACAAGATTTATTACTCTCCCATTTTAATATAATTTTGCTTAACGCAATGTAAACAATTGTTGTCTTAAAGATTTACCATGCCTATCACAGATCTTTAGACAACAATCTAGAAAATCTAAAATAGAAACACAAAAATTTTAAATTTACATATGTATAATAAAGTAGAGAAGGTAGTAAGCTAAGTAAAAAAAATATAAAAATTGATAATTAATACAACTTTAAATTTCTATATAGATGCAATACGTGGCATATTTGGTTGAACGTATGCATCAGCGATAACTTTTAGGCTTGTACTAATCTGGATGACATCTTGTATCGTTTCACGAGTTAAATATTTAAGAAGTTTTCGGTCTCCTTCGCTTTAATCTACTTCGCTATGTATGAAATTACTAAAAAAATTTGTCAAAAAAAAAACTGATCTTGTTCGAAGATCTTGGCTTTGGCTTGGCTTTGAAAGTCAATTCTGTTCATATATGTTTTTGATCTAAAATTGTCAACAAACGTTATATTATAGTTATTTTTTACAGAGAAAAAGGCGCCGAAGCTGGCTTCATTGAATCATTGAAAAATGTAGAGGTAAAGCATTGTTAGATTTAGCAAATTAACATAATTCATTCTTTATCCAGAATAGTATAATGGAGTCTTGTTTCAGGATCAAGATTTACCTCCCAAGAGCGTCGTGCAAAAACAGTAAGTGTCATCGGTATAATATTAGGGAAAGTAGATTTACCTTACTTTCCTTAATATCTTACCAATAATATAAAAACCAAAGTGGGTTCTGACTATGATATGAAATTAATAAAGTAAAGTTTTAATCTTACTTTTGTAAAAAAACATTTTACAATAACTTGAAATTTTATGCTTAGAAGGTTTAAATTAAATAAATCAATTCTATGATTCATAAAATCTGCAGACAAGTAAACTCTATTTCTATAATTTTAGAGTTGAATTGGTAAATTCTTGGCTGCGAAGACCAGCTTCAAAGGAAAAAGACAAAGCCGCAGGAGTGAAAGCTGCAGAACATGTGGTGGATTTAGCTGAGCAGATGTGCGAAGATCTCACAGGTCCTGAGAAAGAAGAAATGAGACACATAGTTACAGAAACTAAGCAACTGCTGGGCGATTGTACTGTCAAATACAACAGTGATAAAGCTTAGTAAGGATTCTTTTGTAATTTGATTTTGAATAAGCTTCCAAAAATACTGAAAGATTTTGATGAATTTGCATAATTGTGTATGCTTTGTTTAAAGAGATTTTTGGCTTTTAAACGAAATATTGTTTTCTTATTATTTATCTAAATAACTTTATTGCTTAAAAAGGGACAAAAAGTACAGGACAAAATAAATATACTTAAAATTCAAAAGGCTACCTTATCACTACTAATGAACTCTTCCAGGCTACCTTTGCGAATGTAGCTAATGAACTTGAGAGTTGGGATAACAATAGATAGCAATAGTTTTGTCCTCCTAAGCCTAGTTTCTAAGCACATTTGAAACGTAAAGATTTTGGTGACTCTACCACCGGTCCGGAAGGTAGATTCTACCGAGAAGAGCCGACAAGAAACTCAGCAGATTGCTCTTTTTCAACATCACTTTACAGTGTACAATCTCTAGAATTTTCTATCTAGTGAGAGATGAGAGTGGAGCCTGCATCCAAGCAGCCTTGCTGTTAAGAAAATTTAAAATAATAATAAAAATAATGATTTATTCAAGCTTGAGAATTTTTGGTTACAGAAATTTGAATGCCCTGCCATTTGCGGTAGGAAAACTTGTTTTGCAGAGAGTAATTCCTTCGAGAGATTTAGTTGCAGATTAGCTCAGCGCTTAACAAATGTTTACTAACAAGCAGGATTAAAAAAAAAAAAAATACTAATATTTATATATACTATTACAGGCGAGTATGCGCGTGTGTGTGAACTAGTTAAATTAACAAACTGAACTGGTGAATTATTATTGAAATCATCGCGATAAATAAAAAGAAACCCACGAACTGACGGATATCAAGCCGAATCTGTTGAGCTTTTTATGTTTTCGATCTGGGTACTTTCCAGCTTGCTGTTGGAGCGTCTGAAGGAACTCCGTAAGATGCTGGAGAAGGGAGTTGTTACAAGAGTTATTGAAGACTTCCTTGTCGAAATCCCTCTGGACAGCCTGGATAATCTGCAGCAAGAAACAGGTAATTGAATCCTTTCTTTCCTCATTTCAACGTGGAACTACAATTTTCTATACCCACATTTCATTCATCCTTATCATTTTCATGAACCCTTTACTAGCCCACAATGAGAAGGGGTTAAGGATAAATTCGGCCACGCTGGCCCAGTGCGGATTGGTGACTCCACACACCTTTGAGAGCATGACGTAGAACTCTCTGGCTTGCAGGTTTCCTCACGATGTTTTCCTTAACCGTTGCAGTAAGTGATATTTTAATGACTTAAACAGCAAATAACTTAGAGTTGCGTACTGGGATTCGAACTCGGCCCTCGGCGGGCTATCACCGCTTCTCAGCATTCTGAGGTTATTATGCAATCCAATTTCTTAATGACAATTGGAAGCAACCATCTCCGCAAGATAGAATAATTATTGGAAATGTTGATGTTGGAAAAGAGCAAATACTGAGTTACTAGCCGGCTCATCTCGGTTTTCCAAAAATTAATTATGTCTAAATTTCCTCTGGTATTGTCTAGTGCGAGGCTTCGGCCGTGGCGTTAAGTGATTTAGCGTTCCATCTAATTAATTATTATTTATTTATTACATAGTTTCCAAAAAAATAAAAAATACTTATAGCTAGCATCAGAAAACCACCCAGGTTTGTAATATATGCTAACAGAGAATTAAGTCTAGGTACGTTAACTACAGAACATTATTACCAGTTTACCATGTTGTGTATAAAAAATGATCATAAGTTACTTAAAAAGAAGGACTTCAGTTTTTTCTAAATATTACGGGGATTAATATTGTCTCGTACATCAGTGGGTAATTCATTAATAAGGCGAGGAACTAGGTAAACGTTCGTGCGCTCGCCATACCTATTGAACGCGCCCGAAGTGTATAACCGGCCTCGACTGACGGCCCGCGTGCATACAGGATGTTGTACTTTGTTCCAGTATATGTTATTGAAAAAGTTTTCTTTTAAAATAACGAGTAGACACCAATTGGGTTATGGGTTTACATAACCGTGTAATGTTCTATGTGGTAACGGGATCAGAACAGTTGTCACTACCCAATCATAGTACATTAGTGGACCGGTAATGGGTTGATGTGATGATTGCCCTAAATTGCCCCCGTTGGGGATAGTACCAGGAATCTCCCACTTGTAATATCACAGGGCTCACGGATGCGTCAGTGAGGTCGACAAAAAATTAATCGTAGAGAGTTAGTGTTCCGGTAAGCTGCCGTCTCACAGTAGCCATAATAATATAACCTTTATTAAACAAAACATTAGTATTTATAATCAAAAAGTCGATATATGCTATCGAAATAAATTGGTGATATCAGCATATCGTCTGAGAGAAGTACAGAAATCATGCTTTTGTAACATGATACCGAAGGTAAAATTAGATCTACCTTCACCTAAGTTTAAACAATATACTAAAACACATTTAATTTATTAGAGAATTCCTTAACGTCAAGGCTGCTTGGAAGCATCTCTCACAAGATAGTAAAATTCTAAAGATGGTTAAACTATAAAACGATGTTGGCAAAGAGCAATCGGCTCTTCTCGATAGAATCTGCCTTGCGAACCGGTGGTAGATTCGCTACAAACAGACTGACTTGACATTTGAAAAGTTCTTATAAACTAGGCCTACTTGAGATAAATGAATTTAGAATTTTGCAACTTAGAAATCGATACCCCCTTACCGATTTGGCTTAAACCTCTATTAGACTACATCAACACTTGTCACCAGGTGAAGATCCTATCAAGGGTAAAGTTGTAGATATATTTACATGCTCGCCAACAGATCCAAGAAAACGTAAATTCCTACTGGACAAGAAGATAGCTGAGCTACTGGCACAGCTGGGGCGAGTGACGAAGACCGCCAGGTTCGTTGCCGACACCGGCAACGCGCCCAAACTAGAACTCAGCAGTTCTACTGACCAGGTAATATTCAAGAGTCTTTAATAATCAAGAGCATAACAAACTCATAGCGATGATAGCTCAGTTGGCACGCACCACTGACTTTTCTAAGTTATGTGCGTTTTAAGCAATTCAAATATCACTCGCTTCAACAGTGAAGCTAAAGGTCGTAAGGAAACCTGCATGCCTGAGAGTTCCCCATAATGTTCTTAAAGGTGTGTGGAGTTACACCAATCAGACTAACCCGAACTAGGCCAGCGTGGTGGACTATGGCCTTAACCCCTTCTCATTGTGGGAGGAGACCGGTGGCCTGGGGGGGCCGGTAATGGGCTGATATGAGGAGGATGATGATTATTAGTAGAGCTTTTTAAGCCGTCAAGCAACATTGCTCTGCATCGGTGTCATTACAGTCACATAAGGATTGGCACCTACGCTTTACGTTAACGGACATGAGACCACACTTCCTCTGTTTATAGGCGATGGAATTCCGCTTACTATGGGCCATCTTTTTTTTGGCGAACACCCTGGCGCAACGGTGAGCGCTGTGAATTTTAGCAGAGGGGCCCGGGTTCGATTCCCGGCAGGAGCTATTTTGGAATTGGTGAATTTTCTCTGAGGGTTTGGCCGTGGCTAGTTACCATCCTACCGACAAAGACTGCTCAGCGATTTAGTGTTCCGGTGCGATGTCGCGTAGAAACCGATTAGGGGTATGACTACCATACTCCCTAACCCGTTAGCCCGCTACCACCGTAGACTGCAACACCACCAGGTGATGTTGCAGTCAACAGTGGCGTGCATAGAGGGTAAGCACAGGGTATGTAGATAATATAAAACGAAGAAAATCTTCAGTCCGAGTTATAAAAAACTTAAGGATTATAAAATCATATATAAGGATTAGCATTGTAAGAGTTATTAAAAGCCTACCCTTAAGTATTTATAACTTGTACTCGAGATTTTCTTCATTTTATATTATCTGCATACCCTGTGCATTCCCACTATTCACGCCACTGGCAGTCAAGGGGTAAATTGTAGAGAAATTAAAAAAAAAAACTACGTGGTCCGTTCCTATGACTACTGTTTAGAAGATGTATCACCGGTAATTTGGATAATACTGAGATAATGATATGGTTTACAGGTTCAACTTCTCGCGCCAGCTTTGGTCAAAGCGGCTCAGGACAGGATCGAAGGTCCCGCTAACCAGGTACCTATTATGTAATGACCAAATTAATAACCTGTGTGCCGTGTGGTAACGCCAGACCAGAATACAGTTGTCACCACCACAATAAACTTTGAATATAAATTCCTCATTTTCCCTGTTACTCACCATGTTTTAGCAGGTGGTGAATTCAATTTTATCCCGTAAATGGTTATAACTGCGGGATTGTTGTTTCCTTGCTAGCTAGAATACGTGGGTAAAACCGTGAAGCCCATCGAATAAATAATATATTAATATACTACGACAGTACACCCATCGCCATCTAGCTTGTGTTATGGGTACTAAGATGACTGATGAATATTATTATATAAAAATAATATAGATAAATACTTATAATATACATAGAAACACCCAGACACTGAAAAACATTCATGTTCAACACACAAACATTCTCCAGTTGTGGGAATAGAACCGACGGCCTTGGACTCTGAAATCAGGGTCGCTGCCCACTGCGCCAATCGGCCATCTAGTTTTGACGTGAGACTGTATTTGAATTTTTTTTAATAATAATCATATATTTCAAATACAACCATTCTCATTAACAACCATTAAACATTAAACATTGTACATCAGTTAAATAATTTACAAATAAAATGGAATTAAAATTAGTTAATTAATTTAGAAAGTGGGTGTCCAAAAAATAAATTAAAAATTAAATTAAATCAAAATTATAAATAAAAATTAAATAACAGAACTAAAAAAATATAAAGGAATACGTACGTCTCTGCGGCATTGGAGTTCCAACGTGTCTATCACAGCAATGCCGGAGGGAGTGACAGTTTAGTCTAGCTGCGATCATCTTCAGAACCATGTTGGATCCGACCCGCACCCTGGGCACCAAAGACGCGCTAATAAATATTAAATATTGGATAGAAGCAGGCGTTACTTTGCGGAAATCCATAATATATTAAGCTTAATTTGCTATACTCCGCGAACAGCAGGAGAATCTGTATGGTGTAATTTATAATTACTTCAATCCATATACTCCACCTGAAACAGATCCTCAGCAATGTACCCTCTACGCACGTTTCGCTCCGAAACCGAAGCATCCTCAGGAGATGTTGACTTTACAATGAATAATTGTTAAATAACACTTATTCTTATGTAAGACTTAACAATTTTCATAATAACACTAACTATGTCCCTCTATCTGACCCTCAGAATACAATACAGCGTTATGAGGATCTGCTACAAAAATATGCTGAATCTTTGTCCAAAGTGCGAGAGCTCTGCGACCAAGCTGTTGATCCTATCGACTTCGCTCAGGCTGCAGGTGAGAATACCTTTTATAATATATTCAAATTCATATTCAAAAATCTTTTGTTAATGTAGACCTTATCACAGGCACTTATGAAGCTTTCATACATTTACCACCAATGGTGATGGTGATAACTGTATTCGTTAACTTAAAACTAAAACTAGGGTTCAAAATCGCCTCAGTTTAAGAGCCCACAACAAGCCATTTAGCCAGGGTTTTTTCGTTATCACCATCTCACAGTCGATTTAATGTTTAGCTATGAAGTTATAGCAATTCATACCGTGTGAAGTTATAGCCATTCGTGCCGGTGGGAAGGGTTTTGGCGGTAGTCCATTTATGAACATTGTACAAGAAACTTTTCACATAAAAAAAAATATACCTCTTTCATTAAAAGTTAATATAATAGCAAACTAATTATTTGGCCAAGGTAGGTTCTGTCCGCTCTTGGATCATCGGTAGAATCGTTAACCCTTTTTGTCAATTCTTTAAAAAGAGCTCGAGCCCCCGGTCCCCACGGTCTGAAAGGGTCTACTCCACAAGGCACAAAAATGAAACTGGTGTCAAGGTTTTCATATTAACGCCTCTTGGCCTTCTCGGCACTGGTAGCAGCCGGAGATACTTCAAAATATATTTAAAATAATGGGTTCCTTTTTAGGAGAAACAATGCATCGCATCAAAGAAGACATCGCAGTTAGCAAGGATCCGCAGAAAAGTGTTTACACATCCAAAGTTATTTTGAAGTAAGTAAGACCCGAATACAACAGTAATAAGAAGATACACAGTTATAGTCAGTAAGTTTATTAGATGGTAAATGGCAAAATTGCCTAGATAGATATTCTCGACCTTTGATTGTCCCATTGCTCGGAACTAGTAAAGAAAGAAAAGTCTTCATATTAAACTATAATTTTCGTTACTTGATAATTTATTCATTTGTGTATCAACTATTTTTGATCCACTATGAAAATTAAGCTTAATTTTCTACACTCCGCGAAAAGCAGGAGAATTAGTGTGGTGTAATTTATAATTTCTTCAATCTTTACAGTCAATACCAAACAGATCTTCGGCATACATCGCACATTAGGGAGCATGATCCCATAATTTTGATACTGTTTCCTTTTTAACTTTCACCAGATAATTATTATGAAAATTAATACTACTGTCTTTTCAAACGTCCTGTAATCAAATAAGTAATTTCACAGACTTGGAAACCGCGTGGTAAGGGCCGGCATGAAATCCTCGCTGGTCAAAAACGACCCCGAGTTGAAGGAAACCCTGGCAAAGATAGACCAGACGGTTACATCGAAGTATCAGGACATAAGGAAAGCTGATTGGGGGGACGTTATGGCTGAGGTGAGGCACCTCATATTATCTTTGGCCAGGCAAATAACAGTAGGTATTGTTTCAGCAAAATTTCGCAAAAGTCTCCATCTACGGGACAATCCGTCGTATTCAAAGTATTGCATTTGTAATTCTCAGATCGCCCCGTCTGGAGACCTTTAGCCAGTTAAGTTTTTCGGACAAACTATATATAGACTACAATATGTATTTCTACCTATGTGTCACCTGATATCGTAAAACGAGGAATTTGGATCAAAACTCAAGCATTTAGTAAAGATTGCATCATTAATTCGAAAATTTAACCGTCTTTATTACAACGATTACTGGCGCTCTGGGCTAGAGACAGTTGCTTTAATTATTTATAATCTTTATTTGCGCACCACTACAAGTCAAAGAAACAAAAGAAGAATAGAAAAACTAAGACAGAAGCAGAATTTAAAAGGTGGCCTTATCGCTTAGTAGCGACTCTGCCAGGCAAACTTAGGATTAGGAAAACATGAGGGAAACAGGCTGCAGGCGGTGAATTATTAAGAAAAAAATATATACGAATAACTACATACTAATAATAATAATTTAAATAATCTTTACTTACAGACATTAAATCCATAACTCAATTAAAATATAAAATTAAAATGATTTATTTTCATTTTCGGATGCTATTACGATTTTCAGTACCTGCGATGTTGTGCAGAAACCGACTAGCGGTATTGGTTTAGTATAACTGCTATACCCCGTCACAGGTTAGCCCGATACCATCTTAGACTGCATCACTCACCAGCAGCAGTCAAGGGCTAAACTAGTGGAGAAATAAAAAAAAACAGGTTGTCACTCGTCGGAAGTGCTTATCCCGATAGGCACAGATTTGAGAGGCAGGCGTGTCACGAGATAGTTATAATTTTAATACCTACTAGCTGTTGCCCGCGACTTCGTCAGCGTTTGATTTTGTTTTTTGATGTGGCATTCAATTCAGTTGTGGTTCTAAAAAAAAATTGAAGTGTTCAGTATCTCTAAGCCTTAAATGAGGGGTTTGCTGTTGTCCGCTGAGGAGTTCTGTCCTCTATCTCCAACCACATTCATCAGATCTACACAGTTTGGGCAAAATTAAACACATTTTAGAACTCCACTTTTCCTCATATTTCCTTTCACCGTTAATTCCATACTTGTAAATTGCAGATAATGAAAAAGACCAGTGAAGTGGAATCAGCGCTGGGCGGAGAGAATATCTTCCTCAAGCAAGCGAATGCCGATCAGCCTATATACGTAAGTAAAACATTTTATACATACATGTATGATAAAAAAGCTTGGATTTGAATTTCTCTTACTTAATATCTCAACATTAACCAGACTGTGAGATGGTGATAACAAAAAAAAACTGGCTATGTTTGTTGTGGGCTCTTAGACCAGGTCGCGTTTGGAACCCTCCTAGCTCTAGTATTAAGTTAACGAATGCAGTTATCACCATCACCTAACATAAGTGTTAACATGTTAAATGTATGAACGCTACATACTTATTTTAAATAAGTACCTTTTATCACTAAATTATGATGAGGTGGAATCTTTATTAGAACGTTTTATATAAAATTGAATTTATCAGTCGTGAATTTTCACAAATTCTGTCTTACACAAACTTTGATCACGCACACACAATTATACAGACACACACACACAAACATACACACACACACACACACACACACATACACACATACACACACACAAACATACACAGAAACACGCATACTTATTTTGTATATTATAGGTTGTTATTTTGTTTTTATTATCATTTAAATTTCTTTATAACATGTCTGTCCTTTTGTATATCATTGCATCTCTTGTTTTGTTTGTTTACCTACCTTCATTTTAATGTATTTTGTTAAGTTTATTTTAATTGTAATGAAGAGCGGAGTCTTCTGACACTTCAGACACACTTCTGACAACTATTTTTATCTTTATTTATTTATTTATTTACTTATGAAGCGTGAGACCTTATTACAGGTACTCGCCTGTAATAAGGTCTACATGAAAATAACATTTTTAAATTTGAATTTTGAAAAAAAAAATAATATATATACACACATAGCATGCGATTGGTATTGATGAACATCAACAGTCTTAGTCAACTTAAAAATATTCCACTTAATCTGAATATTATGATCTCACACTTCGCAATGTATTTGTAATCAACAATAATATTGGTAAAAGGCAATAACTGTATATTTCTGAATTCAATAAAACTCTCAATAAGTTCAAAGTTTATATAAAACGTTAGCTTACATATTGCATAGAAGCAGGCGTTATTTTGCGGAAATCGCAATCGAATCGAATCGAATTAATTCGCTACTAGACTCAACAATTATTTAACTTTGTAAAGCGACTTTGACTTAACAATTATTAATTTTATAAATTTAAAATGCATATAAAAATTTTCAAATTCAAATTCAAAATTCAAATTCAAAATTTATTTATTTCAAGTAGGCCTAATATAAGCACTTTTGAAACGTCAAGTCTGTCTGTTTGTAGTGATTCTACCACCGGTTCAGAAGGCAGATTCTACCGAGAAGAAGCCGGCAAGAAACTCAGCAGTTGCTCTTTTCCAACATCAAAAATTTACATTTTGCATTTTAACATTCATTTTTCTATCTTGTGTGAGCTGAAAGCGGAGCCGGAAGCTTCCAAGCAACCTTGTCATTAAAAAATTCATCAATTGTATAGTAACCTCGCTGTAATAAGTGTGTTTTAACAAATTCTTTAAACTTGTGCATTGGCAGGTCCAAAATCACCTTAGGAATCATATTATAAAAGCGTATACTCAATCCCACAAATGATCCCTGTACCTTACGCAGACGATATGCAGATGACACTAATTTATGACCATTTCTTGTAAGTCGACTGTTTATGTCCACTTTTTGTTTATACTTAAATACTAATATGTTGTCTTACAAATACTATATTGTTATAAATATATTGTGAAGCTACAGTAAGTATGCCTATTTCTTTAAACTTCTCACGGAGGGATTCGCGTGATTTAATATTTTATATATTGACCGTACAGCTCTTTTCTGCAATATAAATATAGTTTCGATATCAGCTGCTTTACCCCATAACAAGATTCCATAGGACATAACACTATGAAAGTACGCAAAATAAACTAGCCTAGCTATTTCAACGTCAGTAATCTGTCTAATTTTTCTGACTGCGTAGGCAGCCGAGCTTAGTTTACCCGCTAGTGAATCTATATGGGCCTATTTCGCCTTTCACATCAGTCTTGTAGCGACTGTAGCGTCATCTAGTAGGAAACGTTGCAGTTTCGATGTACTCTTTCAAAGGTCCAAATTACAATGAGACACGTTTGAAACTATAGATGACACATTAATTTTTTATATAAAAGGCATATACTAATTTCGGCATCGACGGTAGGAGAGCCGTAGCTTAATTGGTGGAAGCGCTCAGGCCGCGATTGCCCGAGAGTCGCAGGTTCAAATCCTGTCGGTTCCGAAAATTTTTATATGCATTTTAAATTGATTGATATTAATTGATAATTCGTCCAAGTGTAGGTAAAAACACTAATAAAAATTATAAAAATTTAACAATTATTCATTGTAAAGTCAACATCATCTGAGGATGCTCCGGTTTCGGAGCGAAACGTGCGTAGAGGGTTCATAGCCGAGGATCTGTTTGGTTTGGAGTATACGGATTAAGGAGGTTATAAATTGCACCATACAGATTCTCCTGCTGTTCGCGGAGCGTAGCGAATTAAGCTTAAATTTCACAATATGTAAGCTTAGAGAAAAATCCTATTAGAACGTTAAGGATTACTTAAACGATAAAGACGTGCCGCTAAGCGATTTAGTGTTTCGGTGCGATGTCGCGTAGAAACCGTTTAAGGGTATGACTACCCATACTCTTTAACAGGTTGGCCCGTTACCATTTTAGACTGCATCATCACTTACCACCAGGTGAGATTGCAGTCAAGAGTCAACTTGTAGTGGAATAAAAAAAAAATAACATCTCAAGCTCCTCTTATTTCCAGGCGGCAGCTCTTGACCTACACGCGGCAGTGCGGGAGTGGTCAGCACGCGATAACGAAATCGTGGCCGTCGCTAAGCGCATGGCGGTATCAATGGCCCGGCTCTCAGACTATATGAACACAGGTACTTACAACTCTGCATATCGTTTAAGCTCTCCGTAAACTGTGCGGACCGTCACATTACAATCCGTAGCAAGCGACAAATTAAAAAAAAAAAAAAAAATTCAGGATAACTGAGTCGTGTCCCGATTCAAGTTCCTTCGTAGCGTTTTTAATTACAGCCTTCCATCCCGTTCTGTCCTCGGCCTTTTTGATAGCAAAGAATTTAGAATATACAGAACCCTCATTAAGCCATTAAATGTTTAGAACATTACAGGCAAATTAATTACAACTGCTGAATGGAGTTAAGTGACTAAACGCCCGTTCGGACAATATTGCTTAAGTGGAGTTGTTTTTGATGCTTGAACATTAGTCGCGACCTGTTAGACCCACTAAATAACAGTAAGTGTAAGAAAAGGTCTAACAAGGTCAAGGTTCTTTTTGGATAGAAGCAGGCGTTTCTTTGCGGAAATCCATGATATATTAAGAAAATTAAACTTTATTTGCTATACTCCGCGAAAAGCAGTAGAATCTGTATGGTGTAATTTATAATTTCTTCAATCCGTATACTCCACACCAAACAGATCCTCGGCAATGTACCCTCTACGCACGTTTCGCTCCGTAACCGGAGCATCCTAAAGAGATGTCGAATTTACAATGAATAATTGTTAATTCCGGTACAGATTCTCCTGCTGTTCGCGGAGCCAAATTAAGCTTAATTTTCATAATACTCCTTCTTTTTGACTGCAATCTCACCTCATGGTGAGCTATGATGCAGTCTATAATAGTAGCGGGCTAACGGCTATATTAGTTATATTAAAGAAATCACATAAAGTTAAGCTAATTTTTGAATAAAGTAACGACAATAAGTATAAGTATTTATATATATTTCCATATTTAGATTTCTGTTTTATTTGATCAGAGAACAAACGGGAGCTGCTCCACACGTCAAAGTCCATCGTGTCGCAATCAAGGGAAGTCGCGGCCCTGGCCAAAAAGCTGGCCCTGGAGTGTACAGATATGAGGATAAGGACTGTAAGTACTATATCACTCTCTCTTTCTCTCTCTCCATTTACTTTCGATAGCGAGCCGCTTTTAGCTTAACCAGGACCGAAGGCTTAGCGTGCTTTTCAAAGCAAGTAAGCTGCTTTTTTTTTACAGAAAAAGTTTGTTTTTAAACTGTACATTGCTATTGGAAGCGTTTATAGCCTAAGCTACTGGATAAGGCTCCGACTTCCCTTTTTGGGGGACCGAGTCCGATAGCCGTCACGCACCTCGAGCTATTCAAAAATATATGCGCTTTTAATCGAAAGCAATTTTAATATTTGCTTTAACAGTGAAGAAAAACATTGTGAAGAATCCTGCATGCCTTGGAGTTCTCCAAAAAGTTCTGAAAGGCGCCTGAAATCTACTAATCCGCACTTGGCCAGGTTGGTGGACTACTGAAACCTTTCTGATTATGAGAGGACTTTAGCCGTATGGTAAACAAAACTCGAAACTTCTCTGTCTAGAAGATAAGTTTATTTACAGCAGCTTCGAGCTTCAGCTGCGGCGATATACTAGATGTTCTAGCTCGTTCCATAAGAAACTTTCCAGAACTTTCGACAATGCTCCAGAACTTTTGATTTATCTTTTTCGTAATTTAATGTTTTATTTTCAGAATCTCCTACAAGTTTGTGAGCAGATACCCACAATTAGTGGGCAGTTGAAAATGCTGATCACGGTCAAGGGCTCATCTTTTGGACAAGGTTGGTACAAAAAATTCTCTGATCGATTTGGGCCACGGTAGTCAATCTCCAGAGGGATTTTCCAAATAAGTCATCATCATCATCAAAAACATCCTATTACCGGCCCCCTACCAGAGCACGGG
The DNA here is from genome assembly GCF_905163445.1 of Pararge aegeria. Taxonomy (NCBI): domain Eukaryota; kingdom Metazoa; phylum Arthropoda; class Insecta; order Lepidoptera; family Nymphalidae; genus Pararge; species Pararge aegeria. The sequence continues at coordinate 1,345,416 of NC_053203.1, forward strand.
TCGCCTCCCACAATGAGAAGGGGTTATGGCTGTCCACCACGCTGGCCCAGTGCGGATTTGTGGACTCCACACACCTTTGAAAACTTTATGTATAACTTACAATTATAGAATTACTTTAAACTGTTCGAAAACTTTGGTCTTCAGGCACTGAGGGATTTTTGACGAAAAGATGTCACGAAGTACCGTTAGTATTATATGATATACTATCATGGTATCAATGGCGTGCATAGACGGTATGCAGATGATATAAAATGAAGAAAATCTCCAGTACTAGTTATAAATAATTAAGGGTAGGCTTTTTATAACTCTTACAATGCCTATCCTTAAGTTTATTATAACTCGTACTGGAGATTTTCTTCATTTTATATCAACTGCATACCCTGTGCATATGTGCATATGTGCATATCGCATGGTATGGGATGCTGCATCATACAATTAAAAACAAGTTAATATGATTTTTTTTATCTCGCAGGAAGTAAAGAGGACAAGGAAGCGATGAATACTCTGGTGGGGAACGCCCAAAACCTCATGACAAGTGTGAGAACTCAATATAATAATACTAAACCAAGCTAGACTAAACATCGTTTAAGTAAAGTAACTATAAACTAAGCTTAACTCAAGAAAGTTAACTAACCAAATTTAATTAATCATTTTACATTATAAACATATAAACATAACATTTGACAAAGCACTCAGGGCTACTGAAGACAGCGCCATTCACGCATAAGTAGAAAGTAGAAGGAAAGTTAAAAGGCAGTAAAAAAAAACAAAGCAATGTAGCATAACCATATCACGACAATCGTGAGCTGACACTTATTCAGAGCAAAAGTCGCATAAAGAAGGTCTCTGACACCATGTCAGAGGATAACTGAGTGCGAAACAAAAAAAAAAAACTAAACAAAGCTTTTTAAACAAGCTAAACTACGTGAATCTAGATTCTTAATGGCTTTTCTGTTGTAGCGTAGTAGTTAAATAACTTAACTCAACTAAGTTAAACTAAACAAAGCGTTTTAAAACTAGCTAAACTACGTGAAGTATTTATGCTTGCACTTTGGAAACGTTTGATATACGGAACAAAAGGTTTTAACTCTTTACTTATAAATTCCAGATCCAAGAGGTGGTGAAAGCGGCCGCCAGCGCCTCCGTGAAGATCATGTCACAGCGAGGGTCCCGGATGAAGTGGGTCCGGAGGAACTATTACTGATATCAACAATGACTGATGACTTACAGAATATTTATAATAACAGCAGGGCTAGTACAGGCAGGAGACAAAAAATACATCCCCCGGTTATATAAATTAAGTGTCCACTTGCTAAAGCACCAATACATGGAATAAAACACATATTTTATTTGGATATTATTTCCACTTGTGCGCCAGTGCTCTGAGAGTTGATAAAGCTGTGGGAGAAGATATATTTATATCTTTTACCCGGGGATATAATTGTCTCTTGCATGTGCAGTTTTTATCGAATTTCAAATAAATGCATTTATTTCAAGTAGGCCTACTTTTGCAACGACAAGTTTGTCTGTTTGTAGTGACTGAATATTTGTATGCATTTATGAAACAAGGGTAAAGTAAGTTCAACCGTTTTAATGTAAAACTCTTTATTACCAAACTTAATAAAGTTAGTATATATAGTATTATTGGTCTTATTTATTTAACTCCAAACAATTCTTCATATACTAAAACTTTTGACAACAACAATTGGGTATAAAAACCTGTACTTCTTATTTAAGGTGATAAGTCTATTCATCATTGATAATAGTCTATAACAGTCCACTAGTGGACTAAAAGGCCTAACGGACTAAAGGCCTCTCCCAACGGAAGGGTTTGCTAATAATCACCACGTTGACATTAGATGGTAATAATAGCACAGAGGACAAACAACGATTATTAATAAACACAATTGCTATATTTTGACGGCCGATTGGCGCAGTTTGCAGCGACCCTGCTTTCTGAGTCCAAGGCCGTGGGTTCGATTCCCACTACTGGAAAATGTTTGTATGATGAGCATGAATGTTTTTCAGTGTCTGGGTGTATATATGAATATTGCTATTTATTTATGTATATTATTCATAAAAATATTCATCAGTCATCTTAGTACCCATAACACAAGCTATGCTTACTTTAGGGCTAGGTGGCGATGTGTGTTTCGTCATAGTGTATTTTTTTATTATCTTATACTTAATAACGATGTTTTCACGTCCCTTTTTTCATTTAAATACCCCTCAGTCATGCAGGTTTCCTCACGATGTTTTCCTTCACAGCTGAAGCAAGTGATATTTTAGTTTCTTAAAACGCATTAAACTTTGAAAAGTTGGAGGTGCGTGGGATTCGAACTCGACCTCCCTAATGTGAAGTTGAGCTCCTATCCACTGAGTTATCACCGAATTCAAATTCAAAATTTCTTTATAAACTTGCCTATCACAAGCACTTAAGAAGCGTTCTTACATATATATATGTTTACATAATTGTAAGGGGATGGTGATAACTTCGTTCTGATAACCCAGGAAACTAATGACTTAACCATTCTTAGACAGCCAGTTGGCACAGTGGGCAGTGACCCTGCTTTCCGCGTCCAAGACCGTGGGTTCGATTCCCACAACAGGAAAAATGTTTGTGTGATGAACACGAATGTTTCCTGGATTTTTATCTGTATATTATAAGTATTTATGTGTATTATATCAATAAAAATATTCATCAGCTATCTTAGTACCCATAACACAAGCTACGCTTACTTTTGGGCTAGATAGCGATGTGTGTATTGTCGTAGTATATTTTATTCTTATCTATTAGTATCACTGACGCTGGGTTGTTCTTTATCAACTATCTGCTGCAGTTCGTAGTCTTGCACAACTTGGAATATCTTACTCTTCGCCTGGTTCAAGTAATATGGGCTAAACTTCCTCAAAGTTGAACCTATGGTTATAAGGAAAACGTCTATCGGATCGGCGGGATTCAGGTCCTGACCGAATTCATTCCTAGAGTCGTTAAATGTTGAATCTTCCAGACGTTTCTTGTATGTAAGATTGGGTTTTACGTCTCTCGGGTCCGCTCGGCTGAATTCTGACTGCTCGGTGAATACTTCTGGCAGTTCAACCTCGCAAGGGCTTTCGTCGAAGAAGTCGCTGTATTCGTCGTTCGCGTTTGATGTAGTTTCCTTGAAATAGGGAAGCATGAAGGACATTTCTTCCTCGTATTTGTAGTTGTAGCTGCGGTGGTTGGGGTTCCGCAGGCGGTCTCTGATCTTCCGACGCATCATGTCTCGGATGTTTATCCACCTTTGCTTTGCGACCTGTGCTGCAATAATTAAATCGATATACTAAAAATGCTTGGGTGTAAATTAATCTAACCAATCCTTCTTTAATGACAATGTGAGATTGTGATAACAAATAAAACCGGCTAAGTTTGTTGTGGGCTTCTTCTTGGACCAGGGCGCGTTTGGAACCCTCGTAGCTTTAGTTTTAAGTTGACGAATTTAGTTATCGCCATCAACGCATGTACGCATCAAAAGTGCCATCTATATATCTATTTGAATAAAGAAATATTTGACTTTGACTTGTACGATAATACACATCGCCATCTAGCACCAAAGTAAGCGTAGCTTCTTTTATGGGTACTAAGGTGTCTGATGAATATTTTTTAGAATATAACACATATATATTTTTAATAAATAAATATACTACGACAATACACACACCGCCATCTATTCCCAAAGTACAAGTAAAGCTTGTGTTATGGGTACTAAGATATCTGATGAATATTTTTATGAATAATATACAAAATACTTATAATATACATATAAACACCCAGACACTGAACAACATTCATGTTCTTCACACAAACATATTCCAGTTGTGGGAATCGAACCCACGGCCTTGGACTCAGAAAGCAGAGTCGCTGCCCACTGCGCCAATCAGCCGTTAAATATACAGATAAACACTGAAAAACATTAAAGTTCATCACACAAACATTTTCCAGTTGTGCGAATGGAAACCACAGAAGGCAGAGTCACTGCCCACTGCGCCAATTGGCTGTGAATAATATAAAACGTACATTATTCTACTAGTCACGCCCTTTCATTTAATACCCATATTGAATTGTGAAAAAATATGTAGGTACTCCGCCATTTTGTGGCTGCGGTCCGATTTTTAACAAACAAACATTTTCAACACACTCTAACCTACTCTTTCAAACAAAAAAAAACAACTTCGAAATCAGTTGGTCTGTTCGGGAAATACGATGTCACAGACATAACACATATCTTTGGTGATAAGTAACCACGGCCGAAGCTACAAGCCAGACCAAACCAGGGAAAATTCGGTATGTAATTATAATTCCCAAATTGCCTACCGAAGATCGAAGCTGGCACTAAACTAAATAAATAAAATAAATCGGAATAAACTTGCGCGACGGAGGTCGTCAAATACCTACCTACGTTACCAATCAACAAATAAAACGCGGGAAAACCCGCGTTTAATTGCTATTATTGAATATTATAGTTAAAGGTTTATATAACACCTTTATGTACACAAACACAAACGAATTAGTATTTTTCAACAATAAGTTTTTAGGTAACTCATAATAGGTCAAAGTCATGTGTACATTACATGTAAAATATGACATAGGAGTGAGTTGATGGCGTTTACTAAATTCGTCAACTTAAAACTAAAGCTACGAGGGTTCCAAACGCGCCCTGGTCTAAGAAGAAGCCCACAACAAACTGAGCTGGTTGTCATTTTTTTTTGTTATCACCATCTCACATTGTCTTTTATGCCGCATTTTCATTAGGGGACATTTGTAGCGCGACTCTGTCGCTCGACACGAAATTCACGTGTCTCGCGCGATGTCGCCCGACGTCGTCCGACGTCGCTTGGGACATTTACGGGTCGCGCAACTTGTCGCTAGTCGATGGTCTGCGAGCGTCGACGCGCGCGACTTTCGTGTCCCTCGACAGTCGCCGGACAGGCTTTGAGTGGTGAAAACGTGTGTCGCTTTGTGTTGCGAAAATGGCAGTAGTGTGGTCCAACGAGAATATATTGACCCTGATCGAGATGTATCAAAATTCGCAATTATTGTGGGACACTTCACATCGTGATTATAAAAACAAAATTAAAAAAAATGATGCATGGGAATCTATCGCGACTACATTAGATATACCTAGAAAAGACGTCGAGGGAAAAATGCATAACTTAAGGTCTCAGTTTCTCAGGGAGAGAAAAAAAATTGCAAGCTCAAAATCCACTGGAAGTGGAAGTGGGGATGTTCACAAAAGTACCTGGTTTGCGTATGATTCGCTGCTTTTCCTAGTAAAAGGGTCGACAAGTTCAGGCAGTATGGACACTATGAATACTCAGGTAAGCTCCCGTTAATATTGTTTCTATTTTTTTTATTTTGTACCAGTTTACAAATCATTTTTTTTTGTGCATCACTGGATATTGAACTATAGTGTTATATATTTTTGGAATCTACTCATCATTTTCTAGTTGATGATAGTATACTTAATCTCATTTTCGAAAAATTTTTTCAACTTCAGTCTTTAATGCGGGACCATAGTCACCCCATCAATTTTTTTTTAATTTTACTAGCCTATGTAATAAGCTAAGGATTCTAACAATACCTCATTCATAAAAACCGTTCAGGCGTATAGAAGTTATGGTGGAATATAGGAACTCACATACATACATACATACTTGAACCCTGAAAACAATATACTCCTTTTTTCAAGCAGTCGTATAAAAATACAGCTTATATTCTATAGATAATCTTCCTTTGGTAATAAATGCACAATTAAAATCTCTGTAGTTTTTTATACAATTTATTTTTATTTCTTGTCTTTTGTTCTTCGCCTGCGAAACTGTGATTTAATGTTTGTTTTACACTGATTTTTTCCTTTTATAGTCATCCGAAAGTTCGGTGGCACTCGAAGAAATACCAGTGGCATCGCAAGTATTAACGCAACCACCAGAGGCATCAACGTCGCCGCCATTACCAACTCAACCAATACCGGTGCCGCTTCCAAATACTCAAAATAAAAGGAAAAAAGATGATCTGAGTGAGGTATATGAAATAATGAAGAGCGCAAAAGCCAGGATGGATCAACCAAAAGACGAATTTCAAGTTTACGCCGACTATGTAGCTTCTGAGTTAAGAAATATAAAGAATGAACATGCTGTGCTACAGGCGAAGTACTTTATTAATAATATCTTATTAGAGGCTAGGATGGGAAAATACAACTATGCAGAATACCAAACGGGAAGTAATTCAAGCCATACTCAAAGTTATGGATACCGTTCTGCTCCTCAACAGTCATCCTATTCGACAAATTCTGTTAATGATGATATAGTAACTGCTAATGCTTCTCATGTTAATAATGATAATGAAGCACCAACTGCACCAACTTTCACAGAATTACGACAAATTGAGAATATTGAAGAACTAGTTTCCCACTTTGAATCAGAAACGCAGAACAAAGAATAATTATAATACTTATAATAATACTAATAACGTTGATTTTCTGTCACTTAAACATAGATTTTTAAAAAATAATAGTTAATAAATACTTAAAAATAATGAAAACTTATTAGTTAGTAGTTTTTTTTATATGATGCTAAGTTTATTATCATTTATTCCTTGGTCTTTAGCCCAAAGCTATAAAAAACATCATTCAAATTTCTTGCAGCCTATGATTGAATAGTTTGCCATGGGACACTTCCTTGAGCACTGCAGAAATATTCAGCAAAGAGGTTTCTTATTGTCTGAGCGGATTGAGGAGGAGGTCTGCCTTGCCTACTTAAGTTCCTCATATTATTATTTGTCAACTCCCTTCGCCACGAACCTTCCACAACATTATGACCAGCGTCTTCAAAATCAAATGTGGTATTTGGTGTATACCTCGCGGTTGAAGTTGTATTACGTCTCAGGAAATTATGTAGGTACACGCAAGCCATTACAACTAATTCAGCATTTACTGGACGTAATGGGATAGCTTTACGAAATACGCGAAACACTACAGACATAATGCCAAAAACATTTTCAACAATTCTTCTTGCTCTTGACAGCCTGTAGTTGAAAATCCGCTTTAAGCTTCCCTTTTCATGAATGCCGGGGTAGGGCCTCATCATGTTTTCAGAAAGTGCAAATGCACTATCTCCCACTAGAACGTATGGTATTTTCGGACCACCTTGGACCAGTGGCTCAGGATCTGGTAAATTCAGTTGCTCTTCATTAAGTGCTTTATAAAATGTAGTCTCCTGGAATACTCCACTGTCAGACGACTTCCCTTTTGCACCACAATTAACATATACAAAGTTATACTCAGCATCCACAATTGCTAAGAGAACTAAGCTAAAATTCTCTTTGTAATTATAATAATCACTGCCAGAATTGGGTGGCGCTTCTAGTAACACATGCTTTCCATCTATCGCTCCGATGCAGTGAGGAAAATTCCATAATATTTCAAAATTACGAGATTTCTCTTTCCATTCATTTACATCGGTTGGCGTCTGAAATACAAGAATAATATTAATAAATTAACATACAATATTAAGTATCAATATAAAATTTAAAATACCAATATAGTTTACCGTAACCCTTACTTACGGTAAACGTTTATGGTATTATTACTGTAAGTAAGGGTACATGAGATTAAATAATATTAAATACTTACTTTAACAAAAGAATTTAATGCCTTTATCAATTCTTTGCAAACTTCTGGTATAGTATGACAAATTACTGATTTTGACACTCTAAAAGTATAGGACAATGAACCATAACTATCGCCAGTTGCCAAGTATCTCAATGTTATAGCGAGTCTGATGTGAGGGTCGATAGATTTCCGAAACTTTGTATCTTGCTTGACTACGGCCGGCCCAACCATATTTAAAAGTATCTCAAAATCGGTTCTAGACATTCTAGTAAAATTTTCGAAAGATCCATCGCGCATTCGAAGACTGGTTATTAAACTTGAACTTTCCCTTTGGAGCAAATATTCCCGGACCCACCACCTCTTTTTTTTACGTTTTGCTAATGTCTTCCGAATAATTATGTAAGCTGCACTGAACAACACTACTTCCTCGGGCGACATACTGATCACGACTGGCCAATGTGAACGAGTCATATGTCGCGGGACATTGTCCCACAACTTTTGCAGAGACAACTACGTGAATGTCGAGCGACAAGTATCTGCGACATGTCGCCTAGTGAAAATGCGCCTTTAAAACTACTAAAGGAGCAACCTGGTTAGAGCAATAATTTACACTCAAGCATTTTTATCGTTTATCGTTGACGTAGTCCTTAATACTATAATAGGACTTTTCTGTGAGCTTACGTTTAATAAATAATAATACTAGGTACTACTAATAAATACTACATAATACTACATTTTTGATAATGTGAAATATTCATATACCGACTTGTAGATTCTACTGGATTCTATTTAATATTATAAAATCACAAAGCAGCTACCTACATTGTTGTGAACAAATTATTATTATCATTGACTAAAGTAAAACTTTTTTCAAAATTCCCGCGCGCTAAAGTTAATGCGTAGTAGAAAGTTGTATAGTGCGCAATCGCGGACCGCCAAGATGGCCGCCATATATTATTTATTTACAAAAAACTCACCGGGCCGGTTTAAAATATCGCCGATCTTCTGCCAAACAACCTCTCTGGTGTCAAAATCTAGGTACTTGGGATGTTTGGAGTTGTAAATGATTGGGTTTTCTTTAACTAGCTTTAGTAAAGTCAAATCTAGAGTCTTGTTAAAGGGCAACGGCATCGTGTCGTTGTGTGCGCGGTACGGGTGAGAGACGACTGCGATCCGGCCTCGGGGCTGCCCGACGTGAGGAAAAAAACTCCCCATTTTGTAGTTGTAAAGTAGAATTTTACTTTATTTACCATTCAAGTAGTAGTAGAAAGATATACATTCCTATTTGATAATAATCTAATCAGATACCTCAAAATAGTTTAAAACTTTTGACCTTAAGATCGAATTAACTATCACAAACGCGAAAATCTTCTCGTGACGTATCATCTTATCATATATTTATCATCATCATAAAAACAGGATGAAAATTAGGTTTCCAATTTTCATCTCAAAACTTAATCTCTCAGCAAACTTTATCAACCCAAAAAGGAGATTCAAGTCCTAATCACTATATAAAGCCACTTTTTATTACACTTTTAATTTATATAACGAAGTGTGATACGGTTTATTTATATATTTCCTTAAGGCAACTAGGCCCATATAAGAAACACCTAAAATACGATATGTTTTATTCATAAAGACCTATTACAGCAGGCACTTATAAAGTGTGTGAAGTAAAACTAATCGCCCGCTAATTATTATTAAACAATTACCTATTAACCATATGAAAGTCATATTCACGTTATCTAATAGTACAGATAAGCGGGCCGAACTAGTTCGTAATGTTTCCTCTATTTTTAGTATTTGTCTGTGCAATGGTATCACTGACACCGATAATGGCGGCGCTCGGCCGCCGCGCGACGTGACGGCTGAGGTGACGGGACGGCAACGTCGCATCGCATCCCATCGCTAGCGGCCACGCCACGTGAAGAATGCGACGACGACTTTGATATACCGTAGAACTATGATGCCCTGGTACTTTAGATGGTAACCTATCCACCTCGGCGGTATTAATCTATATCTTTTCCTGACCAATGAATCTTTTTCCTTTTGTGGTGTACAAATAAATACCTGGGGTTTGTGATCCCACTGTTGAGCGCAGGCCTCTCGTTTAAAGGTTGTAGAACAAAGGCCCACCATGCTTTTATAATGTGGGTTTGCGGGCTTTAACTATCATAATTTATAGAGGATAACAACTGGAACAGACGAATTACAAGTTTTGAACCGGGCACGAGCCACGGGGTCACACAACATGGCCAGTTTTCTAACTTAATGATAGAAAACCATTAAGTATCTACCAAAAAGCTTTTAATCCGCCGGGGAACTTTTAAAAAAAAAAATATAAAGACCCGGCACCCGAGATTCGTTAACTTAATTTAACCACTAAACCACAGAAATAGCTTATCAAACAAGCCATTTGGTTTTTATAATTATTATAGAACAGATAATGAAAAATAATGTTGTACCTACCTACCTATTTTTAAAATAGTAATGGTCGCCGAAATCTAGAAAAAATACGTTTTTTTATTCATTACAATAAAGCAGATCAATAGGTACGAGACAAAAAGAAAAGAAAATCGCTCCCTGTACACGATGTGCATTAAAATGCACAAGTTTTGTAATTTAATCCCAGGCAAAAACTATTAACACTTTTCCCAAATTCTGTTCTAATTGACGTCGTGTAATACCAATATCGCACAGTAAAATATATTGATGGGCTCTGGCATCAGTTGGACCCTCAGTAGATCACAAGATCGTGGAGCCTGCGCGGGCGTCTAAGACATACAAGGTGAAAATTAATTCCAATCCTATGATTTACCTATAAAAATTAAACTAAAAGGCTACCTTAATACATATTCCATCGAGTGAATTATATATTTTGACAATTCAAGTTAGTTTCGTTACTTTTATTTTCTTGTGATTCTGCATGTATCTTTCAATGCACGACGTATTCGGTATTATATGTATTTGACGAATGATAAGTTATAAGATATTCGATACGATTAGCACATTTGCCTTGTTCAATTTGCTCGCGCGCAATTGAGTCGTTCTCTGTAAAATAACTGAATGTATCATCAAAGTAAAATGAACATTACACGTTGTAGAAACGCAAGTCCCTGTACTTCTAATTTTTACTTAACAAACGATATAGTCGCCTTAGTACAAAACATGATCGCTCGCAATCGACGAGTCGTGTTCACATATCAAACTCTATATTGTGATAGTTTTAAAGTCGCAAATCCTTAATTTTAAAATAAAGGATTTGCGAAAGCCCGATCTCAAGAATTGTAGGCAAATTTGAGTTTTAATACTAATTGAACAATATCCATTTTACTTCGATGTTCAAGTATTTCGATACTCGAAAAACAACACTTACCTGCCGCTCACTTTGTTTGCGCGATAGACAGTTTCACTAACTAGAGTCTTTTTAACACGCTTTTATTAGCTTCACCTGTATGTATGTTTGTATGTAACAGACCCCTTTGAGCTCGATTTTGTCCTAGTTTGAACGATCAGATTTGATTCAAACTTTGTAGACATATCGAGGACCGATGGCAATACACTAATCTGAGAAGATTATCTATTGTTGTTTATTGTTTTGTTTTCGTATTTCCTTACTTTTTTTTTGTGTACAACCTAACCCTAACCTGTAAATTTTCTTTCCTTTCTGTGATAGGTTGCCTGGTAGAGAACGCTTGTTAGCGATAAGGTCGCCTTGCTATTAGCTTGTATTATTTATTGGTGTACAATAAAGTGTATCAAAAAAAAGAAACCAGGTCAGCTACTATATTTATAGCTATTCTTAACACATTGCAGGCCCACATCAGGGGGTCTACCCTCAGAATGAATTAATAGACTTTACCCACTTTTGTGAACGTTATGGGGAACTCTCAGGCATCCAGGTTTTCTCACGATGTTTTCTTTCACCTTTGTATATCCTTAGTTAATTGGGGTTGGGTATATTAACCACAATATTTCGCCAAGTTAAAGTATTTAAATCTGTGTTGGGTGGTCGAAATGTCAATTTGAGAGGTTTTGTCATAAAATTCCACAGTTTTTCTAGGAGTTACCTTGGATTTTAAGCAACAGTGGGGTGCCCATATCGAGACACTAGCGGGTAAAATCAGCTCAGCTGCTTATGCTGTCAGAAAAAATAGACAGTTAACAGATGTTGAAACAGATGTTTATTTTGCGTACTTTCATATTGTAATGTCGTATGGGATCTTGTTATGGGGCAGAGCTGCTGATATAGAAACTATATTTATAATACAGAAAAGAGATCGATATATAAACTTAAATCACTTGAATCCCTTCGTACCAAATTTAAAGAAATAGGTATACTTACAGTAGCCTCTCAATATATTTATAATAATATTATCTTTAACAAAACATAAGTAATTATAAACAAAAAGTCGATATAAACAGTCTACTAACTAGAAACGGACATAAATTAGTGATATCTGCATATCGTCTGAGAAAAGTACAGAAATCCTTTGTGGGGATGGGTATATGTTTTTATAACATGATACCGAAGGTAATATTAGATCTACCTTTACCTTAGTTTAAACAATATATTAAAACACATTTAATAAATCGTGGTTACTACACGATTGATGAATTCCTAAACGACAAGGCTGCTTGGAAGCAGGCCACTCCGCTCCCATCTCTGACAAAACAGAAAACTTCTAAAGATTGTTAAACTTTAATGATGTTGGAAAAGAGCAATCTGCTGAGTTTCTTGCCGGCTCTTCTCAGTGGAATCTGCCTTCCGAACCGGTGGTAGAGTCACTACAAACAGACTTTACGTTTCATAAGTGCTTATTAATAAGGCCTACTTGAAATAAATGAATTTTGAATTTTGAATTTTATAACATGATACCGAAGGTAATACCTTTAGCTAAATAAAGAAATCGATATATATAATATATTTATGGTTTAATATAATAATATATTAAAACGCATTTAACCAATCGTGGTCACTGCACGATTGATTAATTCCATAGCCTTGGCGTTAAGCTTCTCAGTGGAATCTGCCGTCAGAACCAGTGGTAGAGTCACTACAAAAAGACTGACTTGACGTTTCAAAAGTAGGCCCACTTGAAATAAATGAATTTTTAGTTTTTTATCTAATTTTTTTTTACAATACATACATCGCCATCCAGCCCCGAAGTAGGCGTAGCTTGTGTTATGGGTACTACAGATTAGTATTGATGAATATTGTTATGAATTATAAACATAAATACTTAGAAAATACATATAAACACCCAGACACTGAAAAACATTCATGCTCATCACACAAACATTTTCCAGTTGTGGGAATCGAACCCACGGCCTCAGGGCTCAGAAAGCAGGGTCGCTGCAAACTGCGCCAATCGGCCATCGAATATATATAGAAAAAATAATGGGTGTCGGTGTCAATATGTGTAATAATAATCGATTTCGTAATTGATTATTATAATATCGACGGCCCCTACTTAAATTCCCCTATGTATTCCCCATGTGTATTCATGTTCTACTTAACATTAAGCCTTGAAAGTTTTCTTAGGTGATATATTATAAGAAAAGTAAAATTATAGGCAATTAAAATTACTCTTAAGCGTATAATTCGTCACTTATTTATTTGTACATGGCAAATATTACTATTGCATATTGCTTAAGTGGAACTTATTGATTTTAAAGTACTATATGCATCTAATGTACGCATCAAAAGTGCCATCTATGTGCCTATTTGAATAAAGAAATATTTGACTTTGACTTTGAACGTGGTAGTATCAAAATTAAGCTGAGTCATAATTGCCATTTATGAAATTGTACGTGGATATTAAAATGTTTGCAGCATTGCAGTGGCTGACACACAACTTAACTCAACTGTACTACTAGAGTAAGGGTCGAGAAATTTCTTACACAAACCGGCGATACAGAGTAGGGTAGGAACGATAAAATAAAAAAAAGAGTTATAGTTTAAAGTTTATCTGCATATTGCAGTTCATTAATGCAAGCGAACACAGTTAAATACCTTGGCGTAACAATTGACGACCACATTACTTCACATATGTCTAACACCAGTATGGATATCAATATCGATATTAAAATCGATATCTAAATCGATATCGATAATAAAATCGATATCTAAATCGGTATTAAAATCTAAATTGATTTCAATATCGATTTCAAAATCAACTTCAATATCGATTTTATAATCTAAATCGATACCAAAATCGATATTTAAATCGATATTAAAATCGATATTAAAATCGATATCTAAATCGATATCAATATCGATATTAAAATCGATATCAATATCGATATTAAAATCGATGACACGTAGCTTATTGATAATTCTATATTTTTTAATTGTGCTGTAAACCTACACAATATAAATTTTATAAATATAAAATGCATATAAAAAATATCGGAACCGACAGGATTTGAACCTGCGACTCTCTGGCAATCGTGGCCGGAGCGCTTTGACCACAAAGCTGCGGCCCATTCAAAAATTCAAAATCCATTTATTTCAAGTAGGCCTACTATAAGCACTTTTGAAACGTCAAGTCAGTCGTCAAGATTAAAAAGTAAGGTACTTATTGAGATAAGTCAAACACATGCATGTAGCAAAACTTATATTTCCCAACTCATTACATTTTACAGGTAAAACTATTAACCGCGACGGACACAATTAGCCTCAGTGAGTCCACACGCCGCGCCTCTCTCCGCGCGCCGTTCGTTACCCCTCATTTTTTCTGGAGCTCTGTAGCTATGTAGCTGGCCCCGCGTTACGGCGCGTAACTTTTCTAAAATATCTTTTATTTATTTTGGTGATTTAGATTTTAAAAAAAAACTTAACACTTAAATAACAAAATTAAACAAATATAAAAAAGTTAGCATGTTAATATATCAAAGTTGCAGCGCTGCAACTAAAATTCGCTGCAAATAAGATTTCTCTGTTAGCATATAATATATCAAACCTGGGTGGTTTTCTGATGCTTGCTATAAGTATTTTTTATTTTTTTGCAAACTTAATGTAATAAATAAATAAATAAATAAATAATTGAAGCCTAATTCACATTATGCCAGTAATTTAGTCTACTAGCACCTAATTTAATAACTTTGCACATTGGCAGTCCAGTCCCGCTGGACTGTTCGATTTTCAAGCACTGGCTATCGGTGTACCATGAGGCGAATAGAAAAATAAATTGCAATGTTTTTGATGAAGGTTAGGTATTACATAATTTTTTTTTATTGTTGCTTACAATGATTATTTTGTTGTTATTTTTTAAACTTAAATTTACCACTTTGTTTTTTAAATAACTAGGCTTAAACCTTTAAGAGAGTATTATATTATTATTATTATTCAGAGATAAGATTATTATTCCCTAGCTACTGCCAAAAAATCGCACGCACAATAATAAAGTCCAGTTTATAAGTGAGTGGTGTTTGACAAGATGAACAGCCTACAACGCATATAAAGTCATTTTGCTGCAACTAATAAACTCGATCAAATCAACAAGTTCGGATGCATTTAGCCGGTGGACCAGTAGGCACGGACGCGTGATGGGGCTACTCGGCCGAAAAAAATAGAATGACATGGGTTGACTCGACTTAACAACTCACTAACCTATTTGATGTTCAGACACGATTAGCTACTAAATTACTCGCTACTAAACTAAACTACTAGCATAGTGCGAACGAGGCTTAAGACATAACGTGGGAACGAGGCATAAGTGATGAGTCTCTTCTCTATTCATATAACTCAATGGCAATACGTTTTAGCACCAAGATAACGTTTGTCTGTGTGCGAGAGATACGAATCGGCAATCGATTCGGTGTGCGGTCGTTCCGACGACGGCCGACATTACTCAATGCGATTACGGAGCCACTACCACGGTGCGCTCGACCTCGGCATTTACGTCACACGATAACGTAGTCGTACATATTTCGACGGGCGCAAAGAAAATAAAAATAACTGAAATTTAGTGACTTTTGATAAATGCAGTAGCTATGGGAAATATCAAGTTTTACGAAATGAATATTACAAATGCCTTATTTTTCGTACCTACTTTTTTGTGAAAAGACAAATAAGCCTGTTTGTAAAGTTATGTGCTCTTCTGAAAATATAGATAATTTTTATGTTACTCACTTCATGAGCAACACTCGATATTTTAAACGAGTCGCTGGGAGCCACTGGAAACAAGCAGGCTCGGACCGTGTATTTTGTAAATCCCTACAAAAGAGCTATATCCAGGAGAAATACTTCAATGTGTTGGAGTGATGACGATGATGATGATGGCATATGTTTTCTTTTTTTTTTACTGACTTTGATAATATACTATAACTTGACTGCAATAATACTGGAGGTAGAGATGTACAAATTTAAATTAATATATTGCTATTAAAAACTTCATTATATTATAAATGCAAGAGTATGCATATATTATTTTATTATCATTGCACGCTTCCTACAACTTAACCTATATACCTATCTTAACCTTTTGCCTGCAAACTAATAGGATCATTTCTATACCCGGAAAACCAAGGATTCAAACGGTATATAAACAAAATTGAAACTAGCACAAATAGTGTATTATTGTTTAATATTTACAGTGATATATTAAACATTTAATATTTCTGCATATTTAAGGTACGTATAATTTTTTTTCAAAATTTTTCATGTCTTAAACTTAATTTGTTATACAGACTCGTCTCTCCTAACGAAGATATGTACCTATCTAAAAATAACATCTCTCCCTTACGTAGATTCGTAAGGATACTAAAACTAAAAGTCTAAAAAGTTTTATTTACAACTTTCAAGGACAGTACACATTTCACCATTCAAATGTCGAGATTAAGTCAAAGTTGCAACATACACTATCTAACTATCTTTTATACATATATAACTATCTTTTCAGTAGTAAAATATTCTACGGAAAACGAATTAAACCCATTTGAATGACCAGCTTACTGCTGTGTTTGATCATCACGCCACTAATGTTGACACTTTCGATCTCTCATTTTATTACTGCATGTAAATGGCTTCCGTTGCAGAAATTTTAACATCGTGTGGCGTCCCCTCACCGTGCTGGTCTTTTTGGACTATTTGCTGCAAATCGTGTTCCTGGACAACCGAAAATATCTTGCTCTTAGCCAAATTCAAGTGATAAGGTGAAAATGTCTTTAAAGTTGCACCAATGCTCAATAAAAAGGCGTCAACTGGATCTGAAGAGTCGAATTCCGCGGGCACTGTTGTTTCAGCGAAGGCCGGTGTACTCATTGGGTCGACAACTGCTTCGGCAAACCTCTTTCTCCTTTTCTTCTTCGCGCTAGATTTTGACATACTTATTTTCGGTTTCCGTTCTGGTTCGTCGGAATGGTCACTTTCAGCTGCACCCTCGTCCCCACAATCATCATTTCCTTGGTTACTTCGATCATCAGATTCGAACTCTTCGAGTTGGAGGGACACATCTTTATAGAATGGCCTCAAAAATGCTATTTCGTTTTCGTATTTGTAAAGTTTCTGACGCTGGCCTGTCTCTAAGCTTTTTCTTAAGATACGTCTGTACACGTCTCTGATATTAATCCATCTCACTTTACAATCCGCAGCTGAAACAATATATAAAATAATAATAGAAACATTTATCTCTTTAGAGGCTTCGGCCATGGCTAGTTACCACCCTGCCGCCTAAGGCCACCTAAGATGCCCCCGCTATCTTAGGTGAGATTGGAGTCCAGGGCTAACTTGTAGTAGAAAAAATAAAACCAGGAAGATGTAGCACATCTTAAAGATACGTCTCTCTCAAGATATTTTTAGACACCCTAGGAAGTTTTGCAACACTCCTATCTTCAGTTTTAAGTTAACGAATGTAGTTATCACCATAACCTCACAATAATGGTAACATACATATATGAATAAAACATTTTTGGATTAAAATTTTGGCCCTAATTCAGTAGTACACAAAACTCTGAACTAAATAATTGAAAGCTCTTGATAATATTCAGATTATAAAATTACTTTTAGACCTGATTAACAATATAATTTAAGACTGTATCCAAATGAATACATTTTAAAGCAGTGATAATGCTTTCTTATTCCTGTATTTTGCTTTCTTTTAAAATCCTGTTTCCGAGAATAATTTAGATAAATAATAATTTGCATAATTTGATACCATGCCTATTTTAAAATAGAATAACCTGAGTTCCAATTTCTCCTTCAATATTTTCCACTTCATAGAGATTCGAAAATACAAAACTCATTGAAACTTCAAAACACGATCTTTCTGACAGAAACAAATAGTAGGGGGACACTCGATATTGTGCGTCGTAAATTCTAAAAGCAAGCAAAATTATCTTACCGGATCTTTTTAGCTCGTCACCAATTTTCTGCCAAGCCACTTCCCTCGCATTGAAGTCCATGTATTTCGCATGATTGTGGTCGTATAACACAAGATTTTCTTTAACTAGACGTATCAATTTGATGTCTAGCTTCTCGTGGAATAACATTGTTTGTATTTGGAATGCGGTTTGACAACGTCGCCTCGACGGCCGATCGTACGCGTCGTTCCGCGATCGTTTCACGACTCCACTCACGTAACACGTTTGTAGCTTTGTCGGTCGGATTCGGTTAAAGTCGGGCGGTCGCGCGGTCAATCGATCCGTTATCCGGTGTTGACGCTAATAAAAAGTGTTGCTAGCGCTAAAAATGTTTTGTTTTCCGCGAACAAGGAAATTTTAATCGAATTATTTTTGGATTGTATGATTGGATCGAATTACATTGAACCTAAATGATTATCAAAATTATTAAATTGAACCGTATTTCTACTAAGACGGCTCTTTGGTGGTTTTTAAGTTAAGTGGGATACCACACGTGAGGGTATTTTTTTATTAGCTTCATATCTACAATCTGAAAAACGTTTTTATTTAGTTTAGACCACAGTTTTTAACCTATCATAAAATAAATATCATTACCCCCATCCGCAATCTACGTTGATATCAAAGCGAAAAATATGAAATAAATAAAAAGTCGATTGAGCAGCGAAACTTAGTGTAATTTTCACTTAGCAATTGTGCATTGTAAAGTTAAAATCTCCTTAGGATACTCAGGTTTCAAAACGAAACGTGCAAAGACAGTGAATTTTGGAATATCTGTGTCATTGATATAATATATAACAGAAGTCGTTGATCTGTGTACTTTAAAGAATTTATACTTTTGCCGACGATTGAAAAGCGAAAAATATGAAATAAATAAATAGTCGATTGAGCAGCGAAACTTAGCGTAATTTTCACTTAGCAATTGTGCATTGTAAAGTTAAAATCTCCTTAGGATACTCAGGTTTCAAAACGAAACGTGCAAAGACAGTGAATTTTGGAATATCTGTGTCATTGATATAATATATAACAGAAAACGTTGATCTGTGTACTTTAAAGAATTTATACTTTTGCCGACGATTGACGGCCGATTGGCGCTGTGGGCAGCGACCCTGCATTCCGAGTCCAAGGCCAATTTATGATGAAAATGTTTGTGTAATGAACATGAATGTTTTTCAGTGTCTGGGTATTCATCTGTATTTTATAAGTATTTATGTATATTTTTAATATAAATATTCATCAGTCTTCTTCGTACCCATGACATAAGCTACGCTTACTTTGGGGCTAGATGGCGGTGTGTATTGTCGTAGTATATTTATTTATTTTATTTAATCAGGCGTCACATGGCGGAATTCCACGTAGACGTTGACTTTACAATAATTTGAGATGCCGAGAATGCCGGGGACGGGTCTGAGCGAAACGTGCGTATAGTACATTGCGGAAGAGTGTAATATTTATTGAAAAAATTAGGTATATTAATTACACCATACAGATATTAAATAAAATTAAGGAAATTATTATAGGAAATTAAGCGTTATATTCATTGCTCCTACACCTCGTAAAATATTTGCTTACCTACTTTTAATTTAACTCATATTTCATTTGAAAGTTTGGTCAAATCGATCCAATGCGTTTGACTGGGTACAATTTACAATGACACAAACAAACAGCCAGCCAGTAGCGTGCATAGAGGGTATGCACAGGGTATGCAGACGATACAAGATGTAGAAAATCTCCAGTAAGAGTTATAAAAAACTTAAGGATTAGCATTGTAACAGTTATAAAAAGCCTACCCTAAGGGGCCATCCATAAAGTACGTCACACGAATTTTAGGACTTTTGAACCCCTCCCCCCGTCCTTGTCACAGGTTGTCACATTTTTATAACCCCCCTCCTGATGTGACGTCACACATTTTCTAAATTTATGTATGTATTTAAAAATAATCGAGAGAAAACAGCTATTTTCATTTTTTACTTATTTTTATTAAATAATAATCTAATAAAATCAAAATTTTTAATTCACATCCAAACTTTGCGTTTTAGTATTTTAAATTTTAACATGTGACGTCACAAAAGTATTGCCCCCCCATGCCCCTTGTCACACGATGTCACACTTCGGTGATACCCTCCCTCCCCATTAACGTGTGACGTACTTTATGGATGGCCCCAAAGTATTTATAAATCGTAGTGGAGATTTTCTTCATTTTATATCATCTGCATACCCTGTGCATGCACGCCACTGCAGACAGCAGACATTTCGCGGAGGTAAGTAAATAAAAAACACGTTAGTACAAATCTATTAGGTAGTTTTTATTTATTAAGGCCAAATATAAACTAAAGCTAGGTTTATTCTTAGGTGCTAAGGTATAAGGCTGCATTTCCACTGAGGCGGAGATCACACACGGAGCGTACAGAGCGTACACGTTCCGGAATAGACAATCTAGATGATTTTTTAAATTCAAGAATTAGAATTTTGATAAGCTAGTAACTTCAACTTGGTACCTACGTAAATAATAAAAAAATGTTTTACGATAGAAGAAGAAAGATACGCAGGTTTAATTTCTCTTAATGTTTTGCTTAACTTCCTTACAGACTTCCGTACCGCACAGAATAAATAGTAACGGTAGTGATCCCATGGCTCTGTACTTTAAGTACTCTGTGAGTTTTTGAATAAGTTCTGTGCTATTTGTTAAATTAAAAAAAAAATAGTTTTTGTTACGATTTTCTGTCACTCAATACTAATAATACATCAATAAATCAAAAGAAGAAGAAGAATATTTAAACCCAATTTCAATCACAAGCTACGTCCTCTATAGGGTTAGATGGATATTCAGGATTTCTTATATTTAAAACCTTTACCATTTATAGGCTATTACTTCCTTTTCCTTTTTAACCCTATATCAAATTCCTTACTGATTTAGCAACTAAAACTTAACTATGCATTTGTAAACTTAGGTTAAGTTCAGATTATGTACAATACCTGAGTTGTCCATACAAACACACATACCTACTATATTTCTATTTCTATATATAGATTTAATAGCTTTAAATTCACAGCCCTACATTGTAAAAAGTGTTTTTACAGGATCCTATTTATTTCACTAACTTAAAATATTCTTAATTTATGAAGAACTTACTAAAAATCCCTGTCAACTTATTTAAGTGAAAAACTAAGGAATATCTTTTAGTACGACCAATTTAGTTTAAAAATTTTGACTTATTACATTATTAGTGCCGCCGTACGAGAGTAGTTTAGAGATGTCAGGCTCGGTACACATACCAGTTTTAGCGTCACTCACCAAGTACCACGAATCTCCTTGTACTCTGTCCTTATATGAAAAAAAAAGATTGTACGTTAGCAGGGTACCGACATAAGTACCAATAGTAACCAACCAAGTTTCTACGAGTATTCCAGACTTATCACGATATTTTAGTACCAGTTTTCTGGTATTCAGTTTTAACTTTTGAGAGAAAGATTTTTGGGTGGACATCTAACATCTCAGCGTTATAGTCAGATATATGCGCTCGTGGTCGAACCCTTGATCAAAGGTTTAATAATAACAATAAGGCGATATCTGTTCACTGCCCGACGACCCATTAACCGCTGGGGTGGCGGTAATAGGTATCTTTACCCTACTAAAATTTTACATACATGGTTGATGCTTTTTCGGTTGACTTACCTACAAAATAGCAAATAAATGATTTATTAAAGTATTCAGAGTAAACCAAATAAACCTTTTGACTTATAAAAGAAGAAGCGGTAATTTTTTATCAATAATTCACTTTCGTCAATATTAACAAAAATACATACAAAATAAAAAAAACCCCAAAAATAAATAAAAAGCTTTATTAAAAAATAAATAAAACTAACATCTATAAACAAAAAAAATAAAAATGTAAAATCGTTGCTATAAAATGTTACATACAGTCAAACAAACATACTTACAGACTATAAAAGTAATCATGTTATAAAACATCGATAAAGCAAAAAAGTTATGTATATTTAGCTACACTTTTTCCATAAGATTAGGTAATATTACAGCTAGAATATTAGTTTTAGTTTTTAGTGTTCCTTTATCAATCGTCCACTCATACAAAAATATATATCACTTTTATATATCAATATTTAGACAACATTTATCAAATTCGCGCGACTTAAGTTAACTACGTCCTTAAAACGCCACTATTATAAGTAACCTCCCAATCCCTACTAATATTATAAATGCGAAAATGTGTTTGTTTGTTTGTCCTTCCTTCTCGCCCTAACTATACTAGAAACCAATTTGGGTTTTGGCATAGAGTTAGTTGAAAAGGCGGAGTGTAACATAGGCTACTTTAATCCCATGAAAACAAATGGGTCCAACAGGACCGAAGTGAAAAACCGAAATAAGCAGGCTACACATGTATTTGTCAGTCTTACGCGTCCAGAGCATATTCACAGTAATGATTTTATCATATAATTGGGTGTTTATCTGTATTTTATAAGTGTTTTTGTATATTATTCATAAAATTATACATCCGTCATCTTAGTACCCATAACACAAGCTATGCTTACTTTGGGACTAGATGGCGATGTATTGCCGTAGTATATTTATTTATTTATTTATAATTTAATAGAAGAAAGAGATCTTGTAATATAAATCATAACGTAAAGCAACAAGGTCTATATTTCATTAGTGCTTATAGTTTGTTCATCTTTTCTGTCTAACGAATATTGTCGATGTTACTTACAAAAGTGGTATTTAAACTTATACATGCTCGTCGTTTTCAAGCAAATTAGAATCTTATTGCTATGCGCTTTAAATAGCTTTTGCGTCGAGCTTGCGTATGCGTTAGGACTTAGCCGAAGCAAAGCAGCACTAATTCAGTTGTACACATTTTTTTTATTCGATAAAACTTTAGCACTTTTTAATGTTATCTCACTTGATGGTAAGTCACGATGCCCTCTGATTGGTGTATTTACCGGTAGGTTTGTAACCCTTTAACCCGACTAAACTAAAAGCTAAAATTAGTGGTCAATTTTAAGATAAACTAAATTGGAAAATATATGTATTTTTTCTTATATGCTTTCATTAGTCGATAATTAAGTCCTGCGGTAATTTTAGTCAATTTTCAACAAAATTCAAATAGCCTATAGCGGAACCATGAACATTTACCTTAATTTAGTCTTGTATTAGAAAAACGTAGTGTAAACACTACAAAATTTTGGAAGGAAATTTAGTTAAGTCCCAAATATCGATATAATTAAAAACGTATTTAATAACCTGTTCTTAGTTCGATGTCGGTTTATTAATATTCTAAAACAAAACTAAAAAAAAGATTTTTGTACTCTTTAAGCATTTATGAAACGTCAACGTGTTGGTAGATTTCCACCGGTAATACAGGTCTTCAATTTTGTGTACAACTGAATTAGCACCGCACTTACAATATTGCAACTAAAGACATATAACACACAATTTAGTTTTTGTATAAAACAAAATGTTTGTTATCTATATAAATTAAAAACATTATTGTAATAAATTTTATTATTACTGATTCGTATTAAAATATATTTATTTATGCGTTACTCTCTTAAATTATACAGTTACACCAAGTCGTTATATAAAAAAACTAAAACTAAAATAAATCCAAATTACCAGTATCCTATTCGATTTGAAACCTAATAGTTTCTAGGATTCCATAGACAACGGGGGATCCTTAGAGTTTTACCATGTCCGTTTGTCAGTCCGTCCATCCGTCTACACAACGCGTGACCCTCGTACGCAACGCTCTTCATCGTACCGATAATTTTAGTTAAATTTAATTTTAGTTTTAGTCTTGTACTGTATCTGTGTAACTGAATTTTTATCAATATTAAATATTATCCTATCGTATAAAGCACTAACCAATGGCACTTTCTTTCTATAATCACACACGTTTCATTTTATTAAGGCAGTTGCGAAGATTTGAACCGTTCGATAACTGTTTTTTTTAACCCAACTAAGGAAAGTAAATTTAAATTTATTCGCACTACCTTGTATACATTTTTTATATAATGTACGCATCAATGTGTGTATTGTCGTAGTATATTTATTTATTTATTTATAATTATCAGCAGAAAATTTTATAATATAAATCATAACGTAAAGCAACAAGGTCTATATTTCATTAGTCCGCTCATCTCACCATGTACACATTTTTATGTAATGTACGCATCAAAAGTTCGATCTGCTACTTGAATAAAGGTATTTTTGACTTTGACTTTTGAGTTTACTCGATCGTCGATGCTTGCACTAAGGATTCGTATGACTAAACCATCGAGTTTGCTGTGAGAGCGTAGTGATTTAATTGATTTTCGATTACTCACAGCGACGCGCGTTTTTGGAAATATCCTATTCAATGTTTTAATAATGGTTTAAAAGATCATTTTCTTTTTAATACCAGTTTTGATAGCAACGGCTAGCGCGGTAATGGTGCAAGCAGCGTCATACGCGAGTGAAGTGCGATTGCTCTGAACGATAAATGGATCAATAACTCAGTAAGGGCCCTAATTGTGGACCAAAGTGTTATTACAGATTAGAGTAGTGTACACAGAACACCATTTCTGTAGCAATAATTAGCCTAAGTAGATACTCACGCCTGACTTCTTTATAACGTGAGGCTCACAACATGTTGTTAAAAGTTTCGCATAATCATATTTAAAATTAATATAAAGTTTTGCGTGCAACGGGGTTCAAGCCAATTTCAACTTAATGCGATACGGTTAAAGTTGCTATTTCATTGAAACCGTGTTGAACAAGTGAATTTTCTGCAAGTACTTTTTTATGATATCGGTCACCATTGACTTGCACTTACTTCACATGAGATACTATGTCGCATTATTTATTTATTTATTTATTTATTCCCATCTTACATTTTTGTCATTACAGGAAAAAGTTATCCTAATACGACAATGCAGCATGTTATGTAAATTTTAATAATATATATAACTATAGTGTATATGATAAAATCCAAATCGCTATATTTGTGAGTTCGTTATCAAATACATTAGCACATCTAACGATTTCAATCTTAGAGCACAACGCAATAGCAATTGGATAAATTAATTGATTACAATTAACGAAGCTTTGATGTTTGTAGTTAAATCTTTATAAGTGCGTTGTGCATTTAAACCCACCCATGATTACCTGTCTTCATGTATGAAGAAGACATCCAGAAGAACAAGAAAAACATATTGAGTTGGCAATAGAATGTAAGGCTTTGACGTAAAGAAAGAGTGACATAAACATTAAAATATGCAAATGAAACATTACTAGCATTTGAAAAGTAGATCAAAAATGCATTGGGATTCCACTAGATGGCGCTACAGTCGCTATAAAACTGATATAAAAGGCACGGCAGGCACTAATTTTGGCAGGAGAGCCGTAGCTCAGTGGAAAAGCGTTCAGGCCCTCGATTGCTCTCATTGATCCTGTCTGTTCTGACACTTTTATATGCATTATAAAATTTCTAGAATGGAAAAAAAACTAAACAAGACATAGTGAAATCAAATAATCATCTTCTTAAGTGTCTTACGAAGATCTGCGTTAAATATGTCTGCATGAACTTTTCATGCAATAGTTCAACGGGTACATAGCACGGTAATATTTTGGATTTGTCGATATTTCGACTCAGTTGCACGGATCGTGGTCCCGTCGTGACCACGATCTTAGTTTAAAATCTTTCATTTCCATGCAAAGCTTTGAATCTAGACAGTTTAATAAAACCAAACTAGCGCTGGTATTTAAGCCAGGATGTGTTTTTTCTCATGTCCTTCTATATTACCCTGGATGATCTGTTATGTGTATCTGTACGTGTTTCAGAAACTCCAATTTGTTATTCCTGATTGGAAGACCGTTGAATAGTAAAAGCAAGTACATTCAAGGTCACATGTGGTAAAAGGGTGTGTACATGTATGTTTGTGAGATTGTTCCGCTTTAGATCTGGTACCACGGCGAGCGGCGTACCCAACGTAGACGGTACGCGCCTTGCTCCGAACGGATCTTGATGGAGGCTCCTTCGGCAGCCTTGACGGTTTCTTTCACCTGGCGATGGACAAAAAAATTGTTACAAACTAAAGATAAATTCCAGCGGGTATTGCTCCACAATGAATTTTGCAGGATTATCGCAGGTATTCGGGCCTCCTCCTTTCGGGACATTATTACCTCTAGACTTTTATAGAATGATACAGAGGATAATATTAGATCTACCATTACCTAAGTTTAAATGTATTAATTAAAACACATTTAATTAATCGTGGTTAATACACAAATAATGAATTCCTTAAAGACAAGGTTTATAAGCTCTTCTCGGTGAAATTTGTCTTCCGAACCGGTGGTAGAGTCACTACAAACAGACTGACTTGACGTTTCAAAATTGCTCATAAACTAAGCCTACTTGAAATAAATGAATTTCGTATTTTGTTTTTTTTTTATTACGGGTCCACTCTTCTCAGAATGAGAATCGTTTAGCCCGTAGTCTACCACGCTGGCCAAGTGTATTGGTAGACTTCACACGCCGTTGAAAACATTATGGAGAACTCTTAGGCATACAGGTTTCCCCACGATGTTTTCCTTCACCGTTTAAAGCAAGTTAAATCGCTTAAATTAAACGCACATAACTCCGAAAAGACAGTGGTGCGTGCCGGGGCTCGAACTCGTTCTCCACGAAAGGAAATCCGAAGCCTTACCCACTAGGCTATCACCGCTTTACATAGATTGATTGTCATAAGTAAACAATTGGAATGTTTTGAATTCGTTTGTATGGAATAATAAATATGCTACTTTTGATTTAATATTTTTACAGGGTGATTCATTATAAAATATACTTACGCACCCTTCAACAGTATTCCGTAATTCAGTTAAACGTTGTATAATTAACGTTTACCTATATATTAAATACCGATCAACAATACTGATTATTGCAGATGAGCATTTATTTCGTTAAAATAACTTTTCGCGGGATATTTACTCTTCTCTAAAGTACAAAACTTGAAACTTACGCTCTGCATCAAGTTTTGCGCGTTGCCGACCAACATCTCGGTCGCCTCTTGATCTTCTTCGCTACCTGTAACAGATAAATAGAACGAGGATGGGTAAATATTCTCCCTTACCAAGAATTTGAACATCTATAACGTTTATAACTATTGGATAGAAGCAGGCGTTACTTTCCGAAATTCCATATGTTAAGAAACTTAAGCTTAATTTGCTACACTCTTCAGGAGAATCTGTATGGTGTAATTTATAATATCTTAATCTTGATTCTCGGCAATATATCCTCTACGCACGTTGCGCACCGAGAGCAGAGCATCCTCAGGAAATGTTAACTTTACGTTTATTCATTGTTCAATTTTGATTTTAACAATTATTAATATACTTTTATCTGACGAAGCGACGCTTCAACCCTTAACTTGGCTATAAGATTTAAGCATTTATTTAGATTTCTACGTGACACTTCGTCATATCCTGACTTGGCGACAGGAAGAGTTATATGTAGTTTTCTAAACCTTTTCGAAAAGACATCAGTAAACAAATATAGAACGAATGTGGCTTTCTTTTTTGGAGTCGGTCGAACAGTTAATGGGGTGTCATTATTTACGAGTGAATAAAGTGTATATTTTCTTTGTGCTCTAAAACTATGCGAAGAAGTTACGTATTCGCAAAAATATAAATACCATTTACGTCGGTAATTAAGGGTAGACGATTTTGTAATTTTTGAGTACACAGTGTATCGCGAACAATGAATGAATGAATGATTGAATATACTTTTATTGCACACCAAAAAAAGTACATAGAACAAAAAGAAAAGTATAACAATGCGATTACAACGCTCCGCTATCTACGTACACATGGATAACGTGTAAATGAAAACCGATATAATACTTCACAGGCTTTAGAGGTACAATTACGTACTTTCTCTGAGACTTATCTGTGAAACCGAAAACCTAACAGTTTTTGAGTCAACCACTGCCATAGTTCTTACTGTAAGAAATCAGATACAGCCAAATCATATGCTAAATTAAAATCTCGTAGGTACTATGCGCGTATCGGTCCTTTATTTTCAATAGGGTTGTCACAAATAAACACTTGAATATTTTGAATTCATTTGTATGGAAAAATATATATATACTTCTTTTGACAGTATGATTAATTACGAAATATTCTATGCATCCTTCAATATTATTCCGTAATTCTGTTACACGTTGTATACTGAATCAGCATGATGTACGTGTGATGACGGCGCCCAAATGTCGAGAGTAATCTCGCTCGTTGGTTGGATTTCAACTTTTGATGATCAATCTATCTGCCCGCCCGCGCGCTTTGAAGTTAAAATTTTAATTGCTTCTTTTGTAAACATCGTATATCATTTAATATCAAGATAAAGCTATCATATTTTGGAATGCTCTCAATACGAACATACGACAGGAAAAATCTCTTAATATATTCAAAAACGCTGTTAAATCGTATTATCTTGCGAAATAAGAATGGCAGAAAGATACTATCTTTCTGCCATTCTATTGATTGAAAATTATTGATATTGAAAATTTTTGATACTTATTTATTTATTTAAGGGACAATCAACAGGTTACAACAACAACTCTAAAAAATGAAAAAAAACATACAAATGTAATATTGTAGACCCACTTAAAGACTGCCACAACTTGCAAATAAAAACTATATTGTCAGTTTGATACAAACATATATCAATAGAATGGCAGAAAGATACTATCTTTAGTGCAAAATATGAGACGTTCATAAAAAATATTCGAATAGAAGTGCCTAAGCATATAAAAGCAAAGCCATATAATACCTTTATAGTCCGGCATTCCAACTGGAAATGATGCGTTAAGCGGTTACGGGAGGCGTTAACAAAAAATACAATCAGTGTTACAGCGGTTAACATTAGCATAGTATATCTATAATATAAAAACCTTTTAAAGCGTATAAACCTTTGCTATCTAGAGTTAAATATGTATAAAGTACTCTAATTTTATTAAAAGAAAGTTTAGATTAATAAGCTGGATTCTGCGATGAGAAATATGCCCAAGCAACTGTGATGCTATTTTTTTATCTACTACAAGGTAACTAGACAATGCAAACTGGACCTTATTATAATCGCTTTATAATCGCAAATCCAGTTGCCAGTTTTGCTCATAGAGTAAAGTGTAGACTAATTTGAGCTTTAATGGAAGGTTGATAAATTCCATTTTACTCTGCCACTGTGACTCTGTACTGTATGATGGTAGCGGGCTAACCTGATAAGGGTGTATCAGTTTTACAGGGTTTATTAGAAATACCAGAAAACTTTCGGCCTTTTAGTTCCTATAATTAAAACAAACAACTTTTGTTCTACGACTTTTGAAAATTAATTATTATTTTACTTCATACAAATAATTTAATAAATCATGTTATCTCTGTAAAGTGACATTACACTGTGAAACCAAATACATGTGATTCGACAACGTCGCGTAGTCGGGTCAGTGACCGCACGATCGAGTCGTGGTTCGCGCGATGTTGCCGATTTCACCAATGAAGAATGTTTCAAAATCGGGGTTTTTTTTCCTTTTGGGGGCTTCCAGTGCGTGCGCTGCGTAAACGATTAAAGTTTCGATAGAATCATGGACAACAAAACTGTTTCCCCTTTAAAAGTTCTAAAAATAAGTTCGCGACAGCATATGTCTATCTTTTAAGGTTGTCTTATACGCGGATCGAGTCGCGAGGAACGGCTAGTATTTAATATTTCACAAACTTCGAGTTAAAAAAAGACGTAGGGCAAAAGTTGTTAGTTTAAAGTTAAAAACTACAGGCCGAGCTTTTTGGTATTTTTTGGATAGCCCTTATCGGTTTCTATACGGCTATTTTCGTATTAGAACGCTAAATCTCTTGGCGGGACATCTTAGTTTACTGTGAACTTTTAAGTTAATAATAAAAATAAACGGTTGCTCATTTTGCTACTACAGTACCAAAGCAATCCCAAAGACCAAAGGAGTTATTATATTTATTTATTTATAAGACACACCAGCAATTAATTGTAACTACATTCATAAAAAAAAAAGAAATTATGTGTTAGAATTACAAATTCTGTCTAGTGCCATTACAATAATCATTTATAGGTGTATACAGCATTATCGTTGTTATCTCCGGTATTATATTGTGGAAATAGATAAAAACAATCTAGGAAATTAATAAAACCATAGTTATCATAAAGAAATTAAATGTATAGTTAAGTTTATTATTAAAGAAACATTAAAAATAATGGTTGATAACGTACCTTGTGCACCCAGCATAGTTGCCTTGACGGTAGACAGAATCTTGAGTTGAGTGCCGATGGTTGGAATCCTTTCGCACACTTGCAGCAGATTCTGTTAAAGGAATAGTAGGCATAAAAATATCCAAAAAAAATAATAACAATACAATTATGAAATTACATCGTCAACCTTATATTAATAATTAAACGAATAAGTCAAATAGTTTACTTATCAGCGTATACTTCAATGGTGTAATACGAATAAAAATTTAAAGTCAAGTCCAAAATATCTTTAATCAAGTAGCCCCATAGATTGCACTTTTGATGCGTATAATACACGAGTAATGTGTACACAGTAGAAAGATGATGGCGATAACCATATTCTTAAACTCAAAACTAAAGCTACGAGAGTTCCAAACGTGTCCTGGTCTATTTATTTATTTATTTTATTTATTTATATATTTAAGGGACAATCAACAGGTTAAAACAACAACTCTTATAAACTAAACAAAATATGAAAAAACATATAAATGTAATATTGTAGACCCACTTAAAGACTGCCACAACTTGCAAATATAAACTATATTGTCAGTTAGAAGGAGAAAAAACGATTAAGACATGAGAGTACTTATAAGCTGTAAGATCCATCAGGCTGTGACATAAGCCTCTTTGGTCTAAGAAGAAGCATACAACAAACTTGAACGGGCGTGCTTTTTTGTTATCACCATCTCACATTGTCATTTAAAATGATTAGAAGTTCAACTTGGTTAGAGCAATATTTCACACCTAAGCTTTTTTAACGATTACTTAGTCCTTTCTACTATAATAGGACTTTTCTATACGCTTACGCTTAATACAAGCTTTGAACTTTTTAAGAGACATCTCCAAAATGTCAATGGGTAGTTTATTAAAAAATTTAAAGCAATTTTCTTTAAACGTAATTTTCTTTAGGTCGGGGCGATAAAGAAGCCGAGAGTGCATTAGTAATTTGACGGCCGATTGGGGCAGCAGCAACCTTGCTTTCTGTGTCCAAGGCCGTGGGTTCGATTCCCACAACTGGAAAAAGTTTGTGTGAAGAACATGAATGGTTTTCAATGGCTGGGTGTATCTATATCTTAATCTTAATATATATAAATCTCCTGTCACGATGTTTGTCCGCGATGGACTCCTAAATTACTTAACCGATTTTAAATTAAATTGGCACACCGTCAGCATTCTGGTCCAACTTAAGACATAGGATAGCTTAGATCTTTAATTATAGTCGCAATTTTATTTTATTGCAAATTATTTGTCTATAATTAATTGACAGTCACATGTTATATATATATATATATATATATATATACTATACTCATTTAAGGCTTAGTGATACTGAATACTTTAAAAACAAAATCAAACGCAGACGAAGTTGCGGGCAATAGCTATCTTAATATATATAAATCTCCTGTCACGATGTTTTTCCGCGATGGACTCCTAAACTACTTAACCGATTTTAAATTAAATTGGCACACCGTGAGCAGTCTGCTCCAACTTAAGAGATAGGATAGCCTAGATCTTTAATTATAGTCGCAATTTTATTTTATTGCAAATTATTTGTCTATAATTAATTGACAGTCACATGTTATACTACTACTCATTTAAGGCTTAGCGATACTGAATACTTTAAAAACAAAATCAAACGCAGACGAAGTCGCGGGCAACAGCTAGTATATTATAAGTTTTTATTTATATTATTCATTAAAATATTCACCGGTCATCTTAGTATCCCCAACAAAAGCTACGCTTACTTTGGGGCTGGATGGCGATGTGTGTATTAACTTTCTATATTTATTTATACGACGTTTTTTATCACACTTGCGACGAAAAAGAAAGAACGAGGATAGGAATGGACTTTGATTTCAATGTCCATAGATTCACTTGCAGCTTAATCCTGGTTCGTCATTATCAACCCAATACTAGTACAGGATGTGGGCTACGTCGCATATCTTCAGCCGACAGTAGCGATCTCTCGCACACACGTCGCTAGCGTTGTTAAATGTACGAGTACAAACCGATAGCTCGTCGATTAATACGTTGCCATCTTTATATTTTAACTTGTATATTAATATTTTTGAGTCCATTTCTTCGTAGTCTGTCCCTAACTGTGCGTAAAACTATTGCATCATTACTTTTTACTTGTGTTTTCATTTTGCTCCCCATAACTAAAAGGGGTTTCTATCAAAATGAGAAGGGTTAAGCCCCAGTCTACTACGATTTCCAAGCTTTTCAGAGCAATATGAAGAACTGTCAGCGTGCTTTCTTCACAATTTTTTCCTTTACCGTTAAAGCAAATTAAATATAATTGCTTAAAACTAACGTAAATTCTCATATTATGTATTAATTCATATATGTACTGTTTTATATATCAGTGTCTGGGTGTTTACATGTATTTATGTATGTGTATAAGTATTTATGTATGTTGTTCATAAAAATATTCATCAGTCATCTTAGTACACGTAATACAAGCTACGCTTACTTTGGGGCTAGATGGCGATGTGTGCATTGTGGTGGTATATAAACGTGGTATATTGTACTCACAGTTCTTATCCTCTTGTCTGTACACTCAAGGGCGAGCTTCTTGGCAAGACGGGTGACTTCCTCAGAGGCCTCGGCGATCGCCTTAGCAGTCGCTATCAGCTCACGCTTGCTGCCTATAACACACAAAGTCTATCTCAACATGTTTTCCAATGGCGTACCAATAAAAATACAACATAGAGTTCTTGTTTTGAGCTACACTTGGCCATGCAAGGTACACGTCATGCAACGTGCCGCCACGCCGTGTCCATCGACCTAAGGTGTTAAGCCTCATTGGATATTTTAAAAGTAAATCCGTTTGTATACCTTTGCTAGCCGAACTAGACTAGAACTACAGGATTTCGATAAAATTTAGCCAGGACATCGGTTGCATCGTGTGTAAGGACATCGTGTCATCGTGTAAATTAATCTTAGCAAAACAAACTATGAGATTAAAAAACCAGAAAGGAAAGCGGACGTAGTCGCAGAAATCAGCTAGTTTCATATATTACCGCTCACGCCGCTTGCAGCTCACTTTTTGCAGCGGTTCAATAGGGACACTTCATATATGCACAAAAACACTGCCTACCCTCCATTTGTATAAAACGTGTAACAGAATAACGAAATAATATTGAAGGTAAAAATATTAAATGAAATGGAGCATATTTATTTTTCCATACACGAATTGAAAACATTCTAAGTGTTTATTTATGACAACCCTATTGAAGATAAAAGACTGACACGCATAGTACCTACGCTACGCAACGAACACCTAATAAGTTTAGAGCACTCATATGATTTTAATTTTGCATGAGATGTTAGGGCTGTATCTGATTTCTTTCAGTAAAAACTACGAAAGTAATAATATTACGTTTTCGGTTTCACAGATAAGTCTCAGAGGCATAATGTACCTCTAAAGCCTGTGAAGTATTATTTCGGTTTTCATTTACACGTTTTATAACACGTATAGGCGGAGGAATGTTCATTTTATACCATCTTCCGGCTTTATGGCTGCCCTGGTCAACAACTCTGTCAGCGATACACTCGTAGCAGGTGATAAGGCTAGGTAGCTTACATATTATTATGAAATGAACGACATTATTAAATTTACCAATTGTTTGGAACCTAGCAGTAATAGCATTTATTTATGCAACTGTTGTATAATACCTAGTTATCAACAGATGCACACAAGCCTTTATCTACACCCATAACATTAATACTGTATGGAAAAATTCTTTAATGAGAAATTACTGCTCAAATTAAAACAGCCAGTTTTATAAATTTAAAATACATATAAAAATTTTCGGAACCGACAGGATTTGAATTGCCCGACTCTCGGGCAATCGCGGCCTGAGCGCTTTCAGCAATTAAGCTACGGCTCTCCTACCGTCGATGCCAAAATTAGTATATGCCTTTCACACCAGTCTAAAGCGACTGTAGCGTCATCTAGTAGGAAACGTTGCAGTTCCGATCTACATTTTTTTTTTCAAAGTTCCATATTACAATGAGACACGTTTGAAACAAGAGATGAAAAATTGCTTTTTTATATTTTTATAATTTTTATTAGTGTTGTTACCACCTCCAACCACCTCCTCCACCTCCAAGTGTAGGTAGAAACACTAATAATTATAAAAATTTAAAACAGCCAGTCCTAGATATTTAAATTACATCTATGTAAACGTGTGTATTATGCAAATAAAGATCTATCTATCTATCTATCTAGTAACCTTATATCGCACATTGCTAAGTATATCTATCCTGTTTTTTTTATTATATACAAATAATAAAAAAAACTGGTAGTAACTGGAGTTCTGGCAGTGAAACGCGGCTTCAATGAAAAGTATTTTTTTTTAAATTCATACAGTTACCACAGCAGCGGTGATAGCGCAGTGGGTACGAGCTCGACTTCACTTTCGGGGGGCAGAGTTCGAATCCCAGCACGCACCTCTTACTTTTCGAAATTACGTGCGTTTTTAGCAATTAAAATATCACTTGCTCCAACAGTGAAGGAAAGCATCGTGAGGAAACCTGCATGCCTGAGTTTTCTACATAATGTTCTCAAAGGTGTGTGAAGTCCACTGGGCCAGCGTGGCGTGCTGGGAGTCGAACTCGGCCCCCCCGAAAGTAAAGTCGAAGTCCTACCACCCTATTACTCATATAAAATCAAAACACTTCTAAAAAATACCGGTCTCAAAAACTAGCTCCATATTAATGAATATTTACACTAAACACACAAACATATAAACATATTAAGTGTATGTACAACTTACCGCTGAGGTTCATAGCGACTTCTAAATCCAAGAGAAGCAACGGACAGACATATTATTCAATAATGCGGTAAATAGCGTTCACATGATGGTATCATTGACGAATCTTTCATATTATTTATGCTTTAAAACATCGACATCTTTATTTATAGCTATATATAAAGATTTATTTGCTTGGTTTTTCGTAAAATTAATGGACTTAAAACTACTGAACCGCTTTTAATAATGCTTTCAACATCGGAAGGTTATTTAATCAGTAAAGTAACATGGGTATTTCATTTAGATGACATAAACGTGAAATCTATGTGTGCGGTGATATCGACGTTTATTTACCGGACATATTTCTAAGAAGTCCAACAAACAATAATAAAACCAGAAACAACTCGTAATTTTTTTTTTATTCCACTACAAGTAAGACTCTGACTGCAATCCCACCTGGTGGTAAGTGATCAGGCAGTCTGAGATTGTAGCTGGGCTAACCTGTTAGGGAGTATGGTAGTCATCCCCCTAATCGGTTTCTACGCGACATCGCATCGCAATACTAAATCGCTTAGCGGCACGTCTTTGGCGGCCAAAGCCTCCGACCAGACCAGAGTAAATTCAGAAATTATAATTTCCAAATTGCCCCAACTGGGAATCGAAACCGAGACCTCCTACTTTACAGTGCTCACCGTTACGCCCGGGAGGTCTTAAAAATCACTATTGTAACATTACAATAAAACGCAATACTGCCCGCTAACACTAGATGGCGTTAGTTGTAGTTGCGTGAAATGTATATCGCGCTAAAGAGATTATTTCCCACTAGTACAAGACGGTGCCACGGCCAACCATCGTCGATCACTCCGCCATTGTAAATCACTAGCGGTACCTGCCTTGCCTCTCGCAGACACTTGCCGGACGCTGTAGTTAGGAACCTTGCTAGTGAAACCTACAGGACGTGCTTCCAGCTTTGTTTCCACTGCGTGGGACTTTAGCCAGGGACATTGTTCTTGACTGTCAAGTAATTCTAAATACAACTTAGTTCTTCACACGTGTCTTATAATTCCTGCGCCTCGCCCCTTTTGCCCCGTCACGTAGAATTGGTTACACTATATTATTTTTAAAATTAGTACCACCACCACACAACTGCAAAATTACGGAAAGGCAGTTTAAATTGATAATTTAAAAAAACTTTTCAAATGTAAGAGTAGTCAATGATACAAGCATAAAATAGTTTTATATTAGCAAGATTATATTTTAAAGCGTTAGAAGCGTTGCGTGAGGCCGTGGTGGACGTTTAATTCTAACCTGTATTCAAGTGTGGGACATATTTTTATTACTTTTTAGTGTATATATACAAAAGCAAAATATTTATATATTTTCTTTAAGAATGTAAAATTAAGACATATACTTAAAAAGTTTCGAAAATATTGTAAAAAATTAAAAGACAAGTATAATGGGACTTGTGTATGCTTTTTCTTTTCTTTGCGTTGACGTCAATATCAGAATCACAGAATAAAGAAAATACAGAAACCGTGTACACGACTAATATTAAAGCACAAAAAACCACTCCACTTTGGAGTTCTTTCTCGAACAAACAGTTAGTCGCTTCATACCGCATACTTAATCGATATGTAGCGATAAGGCCATCAAATTGTACTCTAATGCTCTGTATTCATATCTCTGTAGCTACTTTTTCTTTGGTGTAAAATAAAAGTGTATTCATTCATTCATTCATTCATACCATTTAGCAGTTGAAAGTAATTATTTAACCTCTAATGTTCTAAACTTTTACCATAAAATGGGAATATAAATAAAAGTTTGGTCATAAATTAGTGACATCTGCATATCGTCTGCGGTGCGGTGCAGTAATTTTGGACCTACCAATGCATAAGTTTAAAGAATGTGTTAAAACACATTTATTACAGCGAGGTTATTATACAATTGATGAATTTCTTAATGACAAGGTTGCTTGGAAGCATCCGGCTCCGCTTTCATCTCTCACAAGATAGAAAAATGAATTTTAAAATTTAAAATGTAATTTGTTGATATTGGAAAAGAGCAACTGCTGAGTTTCTTGCCGGCTTCTTCTCGGTAGAATCTGCCTTCCGAACCGGTGGTAGAGTCACTACACACAGACAGACTTGACCTTTCAAAAGTGCTTATATTAGGCCTACTTGAAATAAATGAATTTTGAATTTTTTTGAAAGTTTGTGAGCTAGCAACATTCCGCGAGTGTAAAGCGAGACGTGCGCGGAGCGTTTCCATTGTTTTTGGAGACAATGCGCTGCATACAATAATGGCTGAATGAGGATTCTGTATGTTCTTAAATCTGTGATCAGAATGTACAGTTGGCATGACTGTCACCAGTGCCCGCGGGTGTCGTACGAGGCGACTAAAGGACCAATCAACCCGTATACCTAGCGTGGTGATATAGGCAGTCCAGCATTGGACTGTTATAGGCTACTGATTTGTATTAGAAAAGTCAAAAGCGTTATTTTATTTACAAATATTTACAATAGAGCATTGTTGAGCAGTGGCGTGCACTCCGTACATGCACAAAAGCACTGTCTACCCTAACATTGATATATAACTCGAATTGGAGGAGAATTTGTGCTGTTTTATGCAATTTTCCTGGTGTATGCATACCCTCATAAGAAACCCAATGCACGCCACTGTTATTGAGATAAACTTAAAACACATACCTTTAGAGTCAGAACGCACAAGATCTGAGAGCCGGGCCATGAGTATCGCCATACGCTTCGCCGCAGCAATGATCTCGTTGTCCTTGGAGGACCATTCGCGAACAGCCTTGTGTAAATTGTGCGCAGCGACCTAAAAAAACATCAATTTCGTTTATAACTCACTCACCTCAAGAACTTTTTCTTTCTTAGTTCTGCGAAGAATCTTTTTTGTTTTATTTTTGAAGTAAAAAACTTCTTGAGCGCGGTAGTAACTCTGATTTCTTTCTCATGGAAGTAACGCTTACCTCAGACGTCTGTGTAGTTATATAATAAGTTAGTATATGTCATATACTCCACGCTTCTTGACCTTATTTCCAATACTTTCAAACGGATCAATTGTGAAAAGCAAAGTGAATAAAAATACACTTAAAAAAAAAATTAAATTGTAAATTTTTTGAAAATCTCTAAAAATACTTGTTTATTTATTACAAAAGTAATTAAAAAAACACTTAAAAATTTTCTGACGATTGCGACATTCCATAATATTCAATGACAAGGTTATATTGACATGTGATGATCTAACCTTCAATCTCTACTCTCAATAATTCGATTAAACAAATTATAATATTTTATAATGTGTACGTGATATTAATGAATTTTAAATAGAATATAAAATTAAATAGTGAATATTAAATGTAATGGCAGAGTCCCAAGAACATTTAATTTTGTCATCAATAAATTATAATAAAATTTTTACTTCATCGCGCGTAAAGGTTACACGCACACACTTTTATTTAAATTATTTATTTATTCGGGACTTTCTTTAAAATCAGTGAGTGTGCTCAGGAACTTCACAATCTTGTTTCTCCTTCCCCGTTCAACCAGAAGAGCGAGACACCGTGAGCGTTGGCATCCTTATGTGGTTGATACTCCATCAACACGCACGAAACGTTTTTTATCCACGTTTCTGATACGTACCGCTAACCTACCGTGTTTCCTGACACGTTTAATTTGAGTACCTTCAAGGCTAGAGTGAATAGGCTCTTTCTAGGCAAGCGTGCTCCAACCTAGACCTCATCATTGCTTTATAACGGGCATGATTGTCGTCAAGCGCTGGCCTATCGCTAATAAAAAAAATAACTCATAATCCAAGTAATAACGATACAACAAAGTAATTCAGAGAATAGGCATAATTCGAAACAATTGTAAATCGTTCTTTTTGTTAACGATTTCCGAGTAAAGAAGGTTCTAGAAGAAGCGGTATTAAAGCTGGCGCCCGTCACGCCTGAGTCAGTTTTAGTGAAATAAGTTCTAGACTACGATTGTCCTGCGACTGGAAGTGTGTTCTGGAACTTGGTATTGAAGAAAAGATTAGTCTTACAAGAGTCATCTTATTTTCTTATTCAAAATTCTAATTCAATTTAGGCCTTATCACAGGCACTTATGAAGCGTTCATACATTTAACATGTTAACACTACTTTTAGTGATGGAGTGATGGTGATAACTGCATTCGTTAACTTAAAACTAAATCTAGGAGGATTCCAAACGCGTAATGGTGTAAGAAGAGCCCACAACAAACGTAGCGCCGGGTTTTTTTTTATCACTATCTCTCAGTCGAGTTAATGTTTTCAAAACCAAATCTTCGAACTCTAGCACGTAACATTATTATAAATAAATATTAGGCAAATTGAGATCCTTTATCGCTTACTACTTGTTTAGATAAGCCCTCTTGGAGTAAGGGTCATAATATTATCAGTCTAGTTTTTTGATATCAATTATGGCCAGAAAATCACTTATCATTTAACTTGGTGCCAAAAATTGTTCTAGATGGATCTAACTTCCTGAATGGAAGTATTACATTAGGGGCAGTAGGTTGGAGTTATGGGCTGACAGTTCGGGATAGTGGCCCTTCTGTAGCTCATATCACTCACCAGTATAGGCTGGCTGGGGTGGGGCTGCCTCCGGAAGATATCCTCCCCCTCGTCATCGGTGTCGGGGGGCGGAGGGCGCGGGGGCGCACTGAGGGTGGGGGGCGGAGGCCTGGGCGGCGCGTTCTGCGGCTGGATGTGCATCGAGGTGAGGGCTTCGGGCAAGGCTGGCGGCGGCGGCGGCGGGGCGTACTGGCGAGACAGGGCTTCTTCCACACCGCTTGCAGCTTTGATTATCTGTAAAATAATTAACTTATTAATCTTATACTGATATTTGGACGGCCGATTGGCGCAGTTTGCAGCGACCCTGCTTTCTGAGTCCAAGGCCGTGGGTCCGATTCCCACAACTGGACAATGTTTTTGTGATGAGCATGAATGTTTTTCAGTGTCTGGGTGTTTATCTGTATATTATAAGTATTTATGTATATTATTTATAAAAATACCCATCAGTCATCTCAGTACCCATAACACAAGCTACGCTTACTTTGGGGCTAGATGGCGATGTGTGCGTTGTCGTAGTATATAAATTATCTCTGGAACTACTGGTCCGATTTGAATAACTATTTCAGTGTTAAATAGCCCATTTATCAAAGAAGGCTATAGGTTATATATCATCACGCTAAAACGAATAGGAGCATAGCACCAATGAAGATTGTTTTAAAACCAGGGGTTTTTTGGTCCTTTTCAGAGCTTCCGCTGCGTGCGCTGTATAAACGGTTAAAGTTGCGATAATATCATATATGTCAAAATTATTGCCCTTTAAAAGTTCAAAAAAAGACCACAACAGATTATCTCCACCTTTTGCGGTTGACTTATACGCGGACGAAGTCGCGATGGACCGCTAGTTATTCATAAACTATGTCAACGGTATTACAACCTTACCCTTCTGAACCGAAAGGTGACGGTTATGCTACATTACCTCCAAAAAAAAATTAAAAAAAAATGCCGCCCTGTGTCCATCAAGCGTAGGTGCTCATCATATAGAACCATTACAGGGCACGGGTCTCCTCCCATTATGAGAAGGGTTTAATGCCCACCAGTGTCGTGGCAGTTCATATATGCACAAATGCACTGCCTACCCTAAAAACTGCATACAACTTGTATAAAAGGAAATTTGAATCGAATTGGTAACTAGCCACGGCCAAAGCCTCCCACCAGAGCAGACCAGAGAAAAATAATTAATAATTGATTTAACATAGTATAATTATGTAAACTAGTAAATGGTGTAAAAGCATATTTTTTTTTGCATGCCATCTAAGGCGGATAGTTTGTCCTTAGATTTTATCTACCAACAATGTAAAACCAATCAGCAAATAAATAAATATAAATATACTACGAAAACATCGCCATCTAGCCCCAAAGTAAGCGTAGCTTGTGTTATGGGTACTAAGATGACTGATGTATAAATTTTACGAATAATATACATTAATACTTATAATACACAGATAAACACCCAGACACTGAAAAACATATGCTCAGCGCACAAACATTTTCCAGTTGTGGGAATCGAAACCCACGGCATTGACTCAGAAAACAGGGTCGCTGCCCACTGCGCCAATCGGCCATCAAGACGGCCGGAAATGATTGAATTGAAAATTGATGCGGGGGGAAGGTGGAGGGGGGGTCCTTGAATTCACATCGTTCACCGTTGCGCCATGGAGTGTATAGTGGGATAGAGGCGAGCCCTCTGCCTTACGTCGCTGTTGGCCGCGCGCCAGACGGGCACGGCGGCGCGGTCGTTGAGCGCCACCCGCTTGGCGGCGCGCACGGCGGGCGCGATGGCCGCCTGCAGCCGTTGCTGCGCAGCGCCGATGGCGGCGGCGAACTCCCCGTCCTCCGTGTTCTCTCGCTCCAGGCCGCCGACCAGTAGCACCCGGTTCGCTAATCTGTTCAAGGAACACAATCATTGTAAAGTCAAGTATAAACAAAAAATTGGTTGCCTGTAAAGTCGGTATACGGGCGAAAGTTTTACGTGACGACGACTTTGAGTGGTAAAATAATTTTAATGTGAATATTCATTCGTATAGTAGGAAGAAGGATTAAATAATAGTAACAATTTAAAACATTTATTTATACAAAGAATTATATTTAAAACATTAATTTATACAAAGAATCTCGCACTGAATTTCATATTAACAAAATTTTATTTTTACCTTTACACATACATACGTATTTATATACAAATATACATACAATAACTTGCAATACATTTGCGTACAATGAAACAGCGTTTACTACAAAGGGACGCGTGCCTTTCACTTTTTATGTCTGTCTCTCTCGCTCTTAGGCGGACTAACCATGCCCGAGTGGAAGGGACGCGTGCCTCTCACTCGCTCTCATTGTGAGCGCATAACGTGAGCGGAGCGTAACGCAGTTTCTTGTAGTGTCACCCGGCAAACCAATTTATAAGACGTTGTCACGTCAAAAATATTAAGGATAGGTATTTAAAGAGTTATAAAAAACCCTACCCTTACATATTTATAATTCGTACTGGTGATTTTGTTCATTTTATATCATCTACATACCATGTACATACCCTCTATGCACGCCATTGAACGTAATGTTTAGGATTACTTAAACGATAAAAAAGCTTGGGTATGAATTGCTCTAATTTCATAGCTAAATATTAATTTACTGTGAGATGGTGATAACAAAAAAAACCCAGCTAAGTTTGTTGTGGGCTCTTTGTAGACCAGGGCGCGTTTGGAATCCTCGTAGCTTTAGGTTTAAATTGGCGAACGAAGATATCACCATCCCGTTACAATTACGTAATTGTAAGGGGATGGTGATATAATAGGGGATGATGGTGAATCATATATGTATGAAGTGCCTGTGATAGTCCTACATGAATAAAGATTTTTTTTAATTTGCATTTAGAATTTGGACTGCGTGAAAATTGAACTGTCAAAAATGACAATCGTGACAAGTCTGTAGTAGTTTTATAAGTTATAAACTTTGTATCGGAAAGAGCGAGGCCAAATACACGTTGTTTCAATCTTAAATGGTACCTTCATTTAAGATTTTATTTAGATTTTATATTTAATGCCTATTGTTTTTTTTAATGAAATTGAGATATAAATTTTTTTTTTTCATTTTACGTTTTGAAAATCCCAAACATAGTTTTTTTTATTCAGAATTCCACACAATTCAATCGTGTTTTTTGTCTTTCGTGCAAATCAATCAAATCAACTTTATTGCCCCAAAAAAAATAAAAAAACAAAGGCAGCCTTATCTCTCACAGTGGTTTCTTCCAGGCAACCATTATGAGAAATCCACACATTTGAAAATTGAATTAGCGTCTATGGTCTTAATGAATGAATGGACAAATAACGGATGAATGAATGAATGAAAATGCGTTTCAATTTGGCAGCCTTACCTGGCGATGGCGGAGGTATTGTCAACCATTTTCTGCGAATCATTGTTATGGATTGCATCTTCACATAAGTATGTGTGCTTTTGCATCAATTCGCCTGCAAAAAAAACAATATTTTTTAATAATACAGTAAGTAAGGCTATAAGATGATTTTGGAAATGGGCAACTACTGAGATTTTTGCCGGCTCTTCTCGGTAGAATTTGCCTTCCGAACCGGTGGTAGTGTCGCTACGAACACAATACAATACTTGACGTTTCAAAAGTGCTTATAAACTAAGGCTACTTAAATTGCATGAATTTTGAATGTTGAAGATGTTTTTCGGACATAAACTTTGAAGGCACATTAAATTCCATTAAACTAGAATAAAATTTGAATATTTTTTCAGAAAAAATTTAAAACCTTTATAATTGACATAACCTAAGACTATCTTCGAAATATTCATAAATTTACCCTCAGGTTTTTTTATGTAATTTCAGATTGTTTTGTAACGTCATACCTGCCGTTGGCTTTAGTTTTAATATAAACTACATAAAAATAAAATAAATAATGTATAATTAAATAGTCGCATCAAGTATTTGACCTCAAGATTGGACGGGTGGATAAAAAGGAATTTCAATCAAATGTAAGCGGTGATAGCGGTGAAGCTAGACTTCACCATCGGAAGATCGAGTTCGAATCCCACCACACCCCTCTAACTTTTCTAAGCTATGTGCGTTTTAAGTAATTAAAATATCATTTTTATAATTTTTATTAGTGTTTAAGCACTTGGAGGAATAATCAATTTTATAAATTTAAAATTCATACAAAAAAAATTCGGAACCGTCGGGATTTGAACCTGCGACTATCCGGCAATCGCGGCCTGAGCACTTTAATCAATTAAGCTACGTTTTACGTACTACCGTCGATGCCGAAATTAGCATATGCTACAGGCGCTATAAGACTGATGTAAGAGGCATATACTATCGCCATCATCTCACCACCGTGTAATTCTTATGTACGCATCAAAAGTGCCACCTATGGGCCTACTTGATATTTTTGACTTTGACTTTGACTAATTCTCGTGAGGAAACC
Organism: Pararge aegeria; assembly: GCF_905163445.1. Classification (NCBI taxonomy): domain Eukaryota; kingdom Metazoa; phylum Arthropoda; class Insecta; order Lepidoptera; family Nymphalidae; genus Pararge; species Pararge aegeria. The sequence goes on from NC_053203.1 coordinate 1,389,543, forward strand.
TGCATGCCTGAGAGTTCTCCATAATGTTCTCAAAGGTGTGTGGAGTCCACCAATCCGCACTGAGCCAGCGTGGCGGACTACGGCCTTAACCCCTTCTCATTGTGGGAGGAGACCCGTGCTCTGTAGTGGGCCTGTAATGGGTTGATGTGATGATGAGGATGATGAAACTCTCACCAGCAGTTCTGACGAAGTCCAAGGGGTCCACGGCCTGGTCGCAAAGGTCTCTGCAGCGAAGCACAGCGTCCGCGTATTGGTTTTTGAGATTGTTGAAATGCTCCTCCGCCACCTATCGAGAGAGAGAAAAAGTGAGTTTCTTTCTTTTATTCTACTACTAGTTTCTGCCCGCGACTTCGTCTGCGTGGACTTCAGAATCGGATCTAAAGCTTCGCTCGTTAACAATTTTTAATCCACGAGAACTATTTGAGAGATCGGTATAGGAAGTGCATGCCCGTTTCCATAGCATAGGTGACATGCATACCAAATTCAAAGCTGTCTGCTTGCGGTTAAGTTTGTAAACAATTTTCCCTCGGGAACTTCCAAAGGAATCGGTATAAAAGGTGGCATATGTTCTTTTCTATGTCAAAGGCTACATGCATGCCAAATTTCATCTAAATCCGTTCAGCCGTTTTTGCTTGATTCAGTAACAAACATCAACACTTTCACATGTATGATATTATATTTGTACTTATATTATAGTAGGATAACTTAGCCCTTGACTGTAATCTCACCTGATGGTAAGTGTTGATGCAGTCTAAGATGGTAGCGGGCTAAACTGTTAGGGAGTATGGTAGTCATACCCCTAACCGGTTCCATCGGGTCATCGTACCGGAACACTAAGTCGCTTAGCGGGATGTTAGTGATATAAGATTTACGACCATCGTAAAAAACATAACCTTATGATTTCTTAACTACAGTTCAACGAGTGCATACCACGATAATATTTGTCGATATTTCGACCCAGTTGCACGGATCGTGGTCTCGACGTTGAAATTTATTTAAGAAATGTTGAATAACCACGAAAATCTTAGTTTAAAATCTTTAATAACTTTATGATGCTTCAAAAGAGCAAATGCTGAGTTTCTTGCCGGCTTCTCGGTAGAATCTGATCCGGTTCCGAACCGGTGGTAGTGTCACTACAAACTGACAGATTCGACGTTTCAAAAGGACTTGCATGGAATAAATGAGTTTTGAATTTGAAATTGGAATTTGAATCTTTAAGCAATTTATGCTGTGATAGACTGGGCTAGGACTGGGTCTGATAGGACCTGGACAGGACAGGGCTGAGTAGGACTTCGACTTCACTTTCGGAAGGTAGAGTTCGAATCCTAGCCCGCACCTCTAATCTTTCTAAGTTATGTGCATTATAAGCAATTGAAATATCACTTGCTTCAACGGTGAAGGAAAACATCGTGAGGTAACCTGGATGCCTGAGAGTTCAACATAATGTTCTCGAAGGAGTGTGGAGTCCACCAATCCGCACTGGGCCAGCGTGGTGGACGGCCTTTACCCCTTCTCATTGTGGGAGGAGACCCGTGTTCTGTATTGAGTCGGTAATGGGTCGATGTGAGTGTGAGGATGATCTTTAAGGAGCTTACCTTACTATCCGGATAATGCAAACGGATTTTGCCAGCGCAGATCAATTGAGGAGAAAGTTTCTCAACCTAAAACACAAAAAATAAATACATTAATCATCGATAAGCAAATCAGAGCATTTGTTGAGAAATAAATTTAAAGATGAATAATGAGAAAAATAATGACAGTGTATAGTCAGTACATATTTGAAAATTTAAAGTACGTTCATAAAATCATTTCCAAATATAAGAAAAAATGTGACTGCAGTAATTTAAACATTAGAAGTAGGAATAAACTTACAGTGCAATATACTAGGTTACATAAAATTCATAGTTCGTTTAAAGGAAATTGCACACAATTCTACAATAAACTACCCATTGACATCTTAAGAGATGTCTATCAAAAAGTTCAAAGTTTGTATTAAACGTAAGTTTATAGAGAAGTCCTATTATAGTATAAAAGACTACGTAATCGATAAAAAAGCTTGGGTGTAAATTATGGCTCTAACCAGGTTGCTCTTCTAATAATTTTAAATGACATTGTGAGATGGTAATAACAAAAAAAAACACCCGGCTAACTTTGATGTGGGCTTCTTCTTAGACCACGTTTGGAACCCTCGTAGCTTTAGTGTTAAGTTTACGAATATGGTTATCGCCATCATCTCACTACCGTGTAATTCTTATGTACGCATCAAAAGTAATGGGCCTACTTGAATGAAGATATTTTTGACTTTGTTTTTTAACGGGCTAGGATTTTAATTAGAAGTATCAGATTTATGAGGGTTTCGGGTTAAATAAGTCCTGGTTACTATACGATTGATGAATTTCTTAACGACAAGGCTGTTTGGATGCAGGCTCCGCTCTCATCTCTCTCAAGATAGAATCATTCTAAACATTGTTAACTGTAAAATGATGTTGAAAAAGAGCAATCTGCTGATTTATGCCGGCTCTTCTTGGTGGAAACTGCGTTCCGAACCGGTGGTAGAGTCACTACAAACAGACTGATTTAACGTTGGATAGAAACGGGCGTAACTTTGTGGAATCCCATGATTTATGATTTATGAATGTTTGTTAAGTGACTTGAAAATTATTCATTGTAAGGTCAACATCCCCCGAGGTGTCGAAGCGAAACGTGCGTAGAGGTTTCATTGCCGAAGATCTGTTTGGTGTGGAGTATAAAGATCGAAGCAATTATAAATTACACCTTAAAGATTCTCCTGCTTTTCGCGGAGTTTAGCAAATTTGTACCCGTCGAACTATATTTAAGAAATGTTGATTAACCAAGAAAATCTTAGTTTAAAAACTTCAATATTCGCAGAGTATCACTACCGTACACAGAATACAACAGAAAAGAACACAACATAACAAAATCTATAAAAAAAGGATAAGACCGCCTTTGCGAATTTTATATATATATATTTTATTTCTTGTTTCACTTTTAATTTGTGCAATAGAGACTTTATCTATCTATCTATCTATATATAAATAAATATACTACGACAATACACACATTGCCATCTAGCCCCAAATTAAGCGTAACTTGTGTTATGGGTGCTGAGATAGCTGATAAATAATTGTATGAATATAATACACATAAATACTTATAATACACAGATAAACACCCGAAACTGAAAAATATTCATGTTCATCACCCAAACATTTTTCCAGTGTGGGGATCGAACCAGTGGCGTGCACTTCATACATGCACAGAAGCACTGCCTACCCTAAAATTGATATATATCTCGTATAGCATGAGGCTTTTTGCCGTTTTATGCAATTTTCCTGCTGTATGCATACCCTGGTAAGAAACCCAGCGCACGCCACTGGATCGAACCCACGGCCTTGGACGCAGAGAGCTCACTGCGCCAACCGGCTGTCGACGCGGAGTTTGCTGTTTACGCGGACTTGACGTTTCAAAAGTTGTGCGGGACGATAGGCGTAAGCAGGAAAGAGACAGGACGTCACCCACTTATTTCGTTAAAGACAATATTTCGTGTGTTTTAATTTTAATCTAACCTGTAAATAGTTTTATTTTATAGTATATAATAGAATTTAATATGTAATAGCACTTAGAAAATAGCATATTTAACTATAATTGCCTAAAATGTAACCCATTGTGATTGGATCGAAATAACGCCCTCTGATTGGCCGAGAAACAGAACCAATCAGAGGGCCTGTACATTTGTGGCAAAATTCGTATGAATACCGCACCCGGTTGTACGCCGGGTCAGTTCCCAACGGCAGGCGGTAGCGGTAACACAAGAAAGAAACAAGAACAATAAAGAAACAAGAAGAATTCTCTGGAGTTTTCCTTTGCGACTACTATCCAACCAACTCAGCAACAGTTTTAATGTACAGAAGCGTACAAAAGCCCTTAAAAAGTGTGCCTACTTGAAATAAACGAATTTAGAATTGATATGTAGAGTGGTCACCTCTTGCGCGTTGTGGATGAGCTGGTCCGCCAGCTTCTTGTTGTGGCGGACTCCGGCGGCCACCATGCCGGCCGCGGCCGCCGCCTTCTGGCTGAACGCGGCCAGCGCGGACGACTTGTCCTGGAAGTTCGCATCGCGCCCGGGGGTTCCTGGACACAGAGGTTAACACAATTAGCAATGTTCCGGTATCTTAGGTACACAAGCGGCGATGACCACTAACTTTTCCGAGTTATGTGCGTTTTAGATATAGCCCTAAATATCGGGAACGATTGGTAAAACGCATACGACAATCAAGGTCACTAGACATATTCAAACATGCTGTTAAAGCTCATTATCTTGAGCAACAATAAATAAATAATAAATAAAGACGACAGTGATAAACTCTTACTCATGTTTAAGTATGTATCGTATTTTATAGTATACATTAGTTTATTATTTTTTATATTTATTATTATTAGTATTTTATGTGTGTTTGGATAACTATTAGTGTGTAATTGTTGGTAAGTATGTATATAATAATAATACACCCCACCAATCGGTTTCTCTTGGTTTTCCTAATCCTAGGGTTGCCTGGTAGAGATCGCTACTAAGCGACAAGGCCGCCCTTTGTATCCTACTTTTTAAGTTTGCTTTTGTTGTGTCCATTGTTTTTTTTTTCTATTTGTGGTGTACAAATAAAGTATATAAATAAAAAAAAAAACACCCCAATCCACTGGCACACAGCCTACTGACTGTGGAAAGGATCAGACGTCTGAAGCGGACAGAAGTGCTAGACTTGAGTACACTAGACACAAGTCAATAAGAACTTGTAGCCCATAGTTTATAATTTATTTATTTATATTCTTATTCTAACACTATCATTACAGAATACTTAAACCTAATGCGATAGTGAAGCTTTTTTTTAAAAAATAACCTAAACATTATAATTACCTATTCCTATAACAAATAACCACCAAAATAAATAATTGATATAAATATAAGTGCTGTATGTTTGTGTGTATGTGTGTATGTTTGAGTGTTAGGAAGTAGGCTACAAATTACAAAAAATCTACACAATGTCTATCTACTGATTGTAGTTGTCAATACTGAAAAAAATAAAATAAAAATGTGCGTTTTAAGCAAATAAAACATCACTTGCTTTAACGGTGAATGAAAACATCGCGAGGAAACTTGCATTCCAGAGAGTCTTCCATAATGTTTTCAAAGGCGTGTGGAGTCCACGCCTCTGAGAACATTATGGAGATCCGCAGAAAATGTTGACTTTGCAATAAACAATTTTCAAGTGCCACTTCACAACTATTCTTTGTAAAGTCATCATATCCTGAGGATGGTCTGGTGTGTACATTGCCGAAGATCTGTTTGGTGTAGAGTATAGAGATTGAAAAGAATATAATTAACGCTATACAGATTCTCCTGCTTTTCGCGGAGAATAGCAAATAAAGTTTGATTTACATAATAAGAATTCCTGTTCTCCTGTGAGTTAAGAGGCATGTATCCTACCTTCGGGAGCATTGACCGCATCGGTGAAGTGTCTCAGAGGAGCCGCAACGTCAATGAAGTCCTCCACCACTCGATTGACTACCGCCCGCTCCATGCTTCGCTTGAGCTCGTGCAGTTTGTCCGTTAAATCCCTATTGACAAAAGAAAGGGCGAATGACCTTGAAACTCATTCCAGATTACAGTACTCCCCCTATAACACGGTAGATTGGTTCCGCGTTATAGAAAAACTTTGTAGTTTTCTTCTCTTATATAAACTCATACTTAACTTTTATCACACCTCATGGTGAAGAAGACGACTATTCACTTATGATTTGAAGGTACCCAGATTTACTCTCGTATAACGCGTCTTTACGACAGATATTACAGTAAAGGGCTAATTTTTAGTGGAATAAAAAAAGACCATTTGAAACACAATAAAAAAACACTGACCTTGTGATATTCCTGGCCTTTTCCGAATCACCCTGGCCGCTCATACACAAATCTGCCAGCTGGTCGGCCAGCCTCTGTACTTCCGCGCACAGTTGCATGACTTCTGCCTTCTCGCGACCTTGGAGGTTATCAGCTATCTGCGAGAAGGCGACAGGAAAACTTAATTTATAACTTACTAGCTGTTGCCCGCGACTTCGTCTGCGCTTGATTTTGTTTTTTTTATGTGGCATTAAATTTAATTGTAATTCTAAAAAAAAAAAAAAAAGTATTCAGTATCGCTAAGCGTCTCCTATCTCTATCTCCAACCACAGTTTGGCCACAATTAAACACATATATAACCTCTATAATACAAAATTATTGAAATGGGTTATAATTTGTCGGAGTTACGGTGTAAAATCGTCAAACACTTTCATCCCCTCTCCCAAAGGAACCGAGCTTAATGTCGGTATAAAAAGAATCCTATGTTACTTCTAACACTTCCAAGAATATGTGTACAAAGTTTCATGAGGATCGGTTAAGCAGTTTTTGCGCAAAAACGTAACAAACAAACTTACATTGGCATTTAAAATATTATCTATCTATCTATCTATCTATAACTTATTTTCCTAATTCCTCGCTCCGCTGCGAACCGTGCGGACGCGTCAAATCAATCGTACAAACCGTGCAATAGTGTGTGGCAGTGTGTGGCAGTATATGCAAGAATAAAGGAGAAAACATGATCCGATCTCTTGAAGTGGCTATGACATCATCACAAGCGAGCTCAGGTGATGAGCGAGATCTACTTACGAGCAGGAAACGCAAAGTACGCAGTCCAAAAGATGATTTCTCGCAAGAATTAGGAAACCTCCAAACAGAAATTAAGACTCTCATCACAGACTTGAAACGTGACCAGAACGAAAAATTTGAGTCACTTAATGAGATGATAAGAGATTTGAAAAACCAAAACGAGGAGTTAATTAAACTAAATTCACATTTGCGAAGTGCGCTTGAAACTTCTACGACTATGTATAACGACCTAAACCGAAAGTTCGAAAATATTATGCTTGAACACAAAGATACTCAGGAGAGGATTGAAGAATTAGAAATTAAAATGGAAAATGTTCTCCAAAGGCAGCTTGCATCACGTATTGAAATTAATATGCCCATTAATAAACATGATGATCTTAAATCAATAGTGACTAACATACACAAAGTTCTTAACGTACCAGTCATGTTCGATGCGATTCATGAAATCCAAACTAAAATAACTAAACAGAAAAGTCTCATAATTGTAGAATATAAATCAGAACAAACCAGTTCGGCAGTAATAAGGGCTGTTAAAACATATAATAAATCAAACAAATCGGGCAAATTGAATACCAAGTTGATCCAGTTCCCAGGTGAAGAGCGTCCAATTTTCATTTCGGAAGCACTGACTCCACTCGGAAGAAAACTATACTATTTGGCGAGACAAGCAAAGAAAACGTGTGGATATCAATTCTGTTGGATTTCTCGAGGTAAAATATTTCTAAGAAAATCGGAAGGATATCCGGTGTTGCCGATAAAATCTCAAAAACAAATTGAGCAGCTAGTAACTGGTGACTCAGATAAAAATTCTTCTAGCCTTAACAATAATGTTATGTGACTACCAATTAGACTTGCGAGATATAACCAGCCAGCAAGTAATAGTGAAAATGGTATCCTTTATAGACAATTTAAATATTATTGGTGTTTTTTCAATGTTTTTCTTTTTTTTACTAACCTAGTGACTTATGTTATTTTTTGTAATAGTTTTCTCCAAACACAAAATACACGCACTCATATGCCACATTTACACAAGACATCACACACGCTCATACTAATAAAAATTGAATATTATTTTTTCAGATCGTACTTCGTTAATATCCTGGTAAACACAATTTGCTTTTCAAAAGGCATCGCAGCTTATTTCGTTCATATCATGATTACTTTTAATTATTGTAACGTTGACCATGGCTAATATACAAAAGATAGTTGCTGACATTGATGATACTATCAATGTCGGCAAAGCTGTGATTGTGGATATGCCAGAGCAATGTAGGAAAGTATTTGATCAGTTTAATGGTACTTTTAACATTTTGACTCAAAACATTAGAAGTTTATCTTGTAATCATGACGAACTACTGGTTCTGCTGAAACGTTTCGATATTTCATATGATATTATTATACTCACTGAATGTTGGCTAACTACAAATTCTGTTATACCAAAAATGAATAATTATTTATCTTATTCTACTAAAAATTACCTAAATCAAAACGATGGGGTTGTCATTTACATCAAAAACAATATACATTGTACTGTTATTGAACCCAATTATTGTAAAGAAGCTAACTGTTTGGTTGTTACTATAGATAATGAACTGGCAATAATTTCCTTATACAGACCACCCTGTTTTAAAAACCTAGAACCATTTTTAGACTCCTTGGACAAAATTCTTTTCCAACTTAGAAGATACAAAAGTGTTCTGTTAATGGGTGATCTGAATATAAATATATCTGAGCAACAATTAATTAATAAAGAGCCATCAGTATACGTAAACCTTTTAGCATCGCATGGACTCATATCAGCTCACAATTTTCCTACGAGACAAAATAATTGTTTAGATCATAGTTTCATTAGAACGAGAAGTGACACTCTTACTGTTGTTTGTAATACATCACTAACGGACCACTATTGTGTTTTGACATCAATGCGTAAAATAAACATTAAAACTACTAAACATATTAATAAACGTACAAAAACTGATTTTAATGCCGTATTAGAAGACTTAAGTAAATTAGATTGGTCACAAATTCTTTCTAATCTTGACTCTAATGCGATGGCAAGCATGTTTGTGGGACTTATCAAAGAAACAATGAATAAATATACAGTTACTTTAAAATTATCTAGACGTAAAACCAATTTAAAACCTTGGATAACTCCGGGACTATGCCGATGCATGAGGAATCGTGATAATCTTCATAAAAAGCTCCGTAAAGATCCAGATAATCATACAATTCAAATAACTTACAAACGTTATCGTAACACTTGTAATAAATTACTTAAGACACTTAAAAATAACTACTATAGAGATGAAATAAATAATAAAAAGAAAACCCTTTAAATAATAAAGAAAATAGTTCTCCAGAGCTATTACATATAAAGCCTATACCTACGGCCTCACTCAACTACGTGAATAATTATTTTATTCAAATCGGCAGTGATTTATCTAATAATATTTTGACTAGACTACAAAAAAGTGAACAAGAACTTACTCGAAAGCAAAATATTCAAACCATAGGTTAACCTGTAAATTCATTTTTGCTTCTGCCAACCGACGAAAATGAAATTAAACACATAATTTTAAACTTGAAATCTAGTAGATCATGTGGCTCGGATGGAATTCCTACATCTTTGATTAAAAAAGGGGTAAATATTTTCTCGAAAACTATTGCCATAATTTGTAACAAATGTATAAATGACGGTGTATTTCCAGAGCTACTCAAAAAGTCTATTATTATTCCCATATACAAATCTGGAGACAAAAATGCGGTGTCGAACTATAGACCAATTTCCCTTATATCTGTTCTTGCAAAAATATTAGAAAAAATTATTAATGTAAGGCTAAAGAAATTCTTAGAGTCAAATAACCTTCTTTCACAAAACCAATTTGGGTTCAGGGAAAACAAATCAACTGACAATGCCTTACATGAATTAACTTCTTTCGTGGTAGGGCAATTGGACAATGGGCACAAAACTCTAGGAATTTATTTAGATTTAGCCAAGGCGTTCGACACCGTATCTGTCCCCATACTAATACGGAAGCTTGAATATATTGGCATACGTGGACTACCTCTCCAATTGATTACAGACTATCTTTCCAATAGACAGCAGCGTGTAAAAATCAATGATTATGAGAGCCAGGAAGAATGTATTCAATTCGGTGTCCCTCAGGGTAGCGTTCTTGGTCCTACCTTGTTCTTGATTTACATCAATGATTTATGCAACATGACTTTGCTAAAGGGAAAAATCATTACTTTTGCTGATGATACGGTGCTGCTGTTTAGTGGAAAGTCTTGGCAAGAAATTAATAATTTGGCAAATAAGGGTCTCACAATGGTAACCACGTGGTTGGATAACAACTTACTTACGTGGTTGGATAACAAAACTCAACCTCAGCATGGGTCTATGTCTATAAAAGCTCACACATGCAATGATTTAATAGACTGCGCATGTTACTGCATTAAACAAACAAGCTTTATTAAATATCTTGGTATTACGATTGATCAGAATCTAAACTGGAAAGAGCACATAATTAAATTAAGCAGTAGGATTAGGAAACTTATTTATATATTTAAATGCCTAAGGCATATATGTTCACCTTCGTTACTCCTTACGACATATTTTGCACTATGCCAATCTATTATTATGTACGGAATTAATGCCTGGGGAGGTACTTCTAAAACTACCCTATTAGCAGTTGAAAGAGCACAGCGCTCTATACTTAAAGTAATGGCATTCAAGACATACTCTTACCCTACAAAGCAGTTATACTCCGAACTAGCCGTACTCTCAGTCAGGAAATTATTTATAAAACAAGTTGTTATTGCGCAACATAAAAAACGACCTTCGTTCATGACGAGACGTAGAAAAGATTTAGTTTTTAACTTACCCAAGTTAAAAACAGTATTTGCGCAAAAATTTGCTTATTACCTTGGTCCTAAATTAAATAATGCACTCAGCAGAAATTTAATGTTAAAAAATTATACTACTTATAAATGTAAAACAGAGCTGATTAAATACCTTATTACCCAAAATTATAACGAAGTAGAAGATCTTCTGAAAAAAATTATATAATTTTTAACACACTGACACATTTAAACACACATAATACACGCACCATCACTCATAATTTTTAACACACAGACACATTTAAACACACATAATACACGCACTAGCACTCACTCTCACAAAAAAAAAAAAAAACCATCCATAATATATCATAATTAGATGCACTTCATTTTTATTAAAAACTGTAACAAACTATCGTAGTATGATAATACTTTGATACTTGTAAAATATCACATTAATTACTGATTATCATATTAACCAATTACATACTAACCAATACTTACATTCTTAAACTTTGCCATATACTGCCAAAGCAATAGTGAAGTGGCGGGTGGATGGTTAAACGTGTCTCATAAGATTTTAGCCACCTACCCGCTATTACTATTATTATATTATCTTAAAACTGCACACATATTGTTTACCTATTCATAATATAGAATAAATAGTATAGACTTATAGTAAGTACTTGGGCACGAGGAATGGCAACTCACTGTGATACAGTTTTAACTAGTACAGGAGTTGGCGTAACTGGAACCTGGTCTTACAAACATTTTGTACATTCCTATATATTTTCAATTACTAACCTCATTTATTATGTAAGCAGGTATTATTTTTGGTTTAAAGGTCGCTGGTACTTATAAAACTGTGAAATCTGATGAAGGCACCAGCAACCAAATCTTATGTTTTAAGAAGTATTGTTTCTTTATAAATCATAAACGCAATGTTTTTTTTTATATACTTAATCTAGAACTCTGCGTACAAACTATTTTTGGCCTAAATAAAGTTTATTATTATTATTATTATTTTACTTGCACTTAAAGATAATTGACGGCCGATTGGCGCAGTTTGTAGCGACCCTGCTGTCTGAACCCAAGGCCGTGGGTTCGATTCCCACTACTGGAAAATGTTTGTGTGATTAGGATGAATGTTTTTCAGTGTCTGCGTGTTTATATTTATATTATAATTATTTATGTTATTCATAAAAATATTCATCAGTCATCTTAGTACCCATTACACAAGTTACGCTTACTTTAAGGCTAGATGACGATGTGTGTATTGTCGTAGTATTATTTATTAATATTGCAATAACTGTTTACTCTCAGTGATTATTCACTAATAATTCGGCGGTTCACTTCCTACCGAGCCTATTTCAGGAGGTGAAACGCCAAATCCCACTCGGATGGGCAGCGTTCGGGAAACTTCGTGAAATCTTTGCGTCAAAAATCCCTCAGTGCTTCGAGACGAAAGTCTTCGAACCATGCGTGTTGCCAGTGCCATGGTATATGGTTTAGAAACTTGGTCGTTAACTATTGGCCTCATAAGAAGGCTCAGCGTCACTCAGCGGACAATGGAGAGAGCTATGCTCGGAGTATCTCTATGCGATAAAATCAGAAATGTGGAGATCCGTAGAAGAACCCGAGTTACCAACATAGCTCAACGAGTCGCGAAGCTGAAGTGGCAATGGGCCGGGCACATAGTTCGGAGAAAGGATGGACGTTGGGGTCCCAAGGTGCTGGAATGGCAGCCCCGAACTGGTAAGCGCAGCGTTGGTCGACCCCCAACGAGGTGGACAGACGACATTAAGCGCGTCGCAGGTAGCCGCTGGATCCAAGCGGCACAGAATCGTGGAATTTGGAACTCCCTACAAAAGACCTATGTCCAGCAGTGGACGTCTATCGGTTGATATGATGACGATGACGATGACTAATAATAAAAAGTGTGTGTCAGCTCCGACGCACGACTGGAGTTTATTCCTTAAGTACGATGGTCGAAACATACACAAAAAAGTTTATTTAGCTGAACAAAGATTAATACCATATGAAAGGGTAAATTAAAAATCCTGTGCAAATTATTCACACACGGCGGAAGTGTAACTTCCTAAAAGTAGCCTACGAGAGATTGAAGTGGATGTAGAGTATCTAAACTATTAGGATAAATGTAATGTTTATTATTTAGTTTCCATGGTAACAAGAATAGGAAAAAAATGTATAATGTTTTCTATCTCACTCTGTCCCATATATTTATGTGTTTGTTTCTTTACCTAGATAATATTCGGTTTCCTTGGTAACTTAAATAGGACAAATAAGTTAATTAAACGAAAGCGACGTTGCATGTTTGCGCATCACAGTTGCCGGGCATGCAACGTCGCAAAGCGAAAACGTAACGAGGTCATTCATCAGTAGATTTCACTCCTCACATTTTTCTCATACCGGGCGCCTTATATATGAAAATCGATTCTTAAGGAGTAAACTCCAATATATATTATTTAAGTATTTCGCATATTATTATGGTTACCAATTTTAAGATCAGTAAAAATTTGGATCCCACGATACAGGTCCACCAATCCGCACTGGGCCAGCGTGGTGGACTACGCTTAGCCCCTTTTCACTGTGGGAGGAGACCCGTATCCTTAGTGGGCCGGTAATGGTGGTGGTTCATGATGATGATACGGGTCACCTACTTAACCTCCTACTTAAGTTCAAAGCGCTCACGTAGGATTTTTTGGTCAAAATAAATATCTACGGACGTACAAATTCAAATTAATTATATATATGGCACATACCCTCTGTCCCTGTGATACGATGCTGTTGATAGCCTTCTGCCCCTCGATCCTGGTGGAAGGATCGGCAGCTGGATGCAGTAACCATTTGTGGGCCGTCTCCAACCTGGAGCATTGGATAGAAGCAGGCGTTACTTTGCGGATATCCATATATATAATTTTCATAATAGATAATATTATGAAAATTAAGCTTAATTTGCTATACTCCGCAAAAAGTTCGTTTCGCATGTTAAAAACTTTTTAGTTTATTTTATTTATTTATTAGCTTTTCAAACAAACAGTACTATTACACATAAGAGTAATGCCTTATTTTTATATCGCATAAACCAATGAAGTTTCCATTCCAGTTTTATTGGGATAGACGGTATATGGTAGGTAAAGTAAAGGGTTTTAACATTTCGAAATTAATGTATAAAGGGAAATTTTGGTCCAGTCTGAAACAGAACACCATAAAATTAATGTCTTTATTTCGTTAAGACTAGACACAATTATATTAAGTATAAAACTAATGCATTAATCATTAAACTCTGGTGCTACACTGTTTTATCAAGCTCGCGGCTCGCTCGCATAATTCCGCCATGAGCGTGCAAAGCATACTAGTGTCTTAATATACTCTACTCAATCCCATAAAGGACTGCTGTATCTTGCGCAAATGTTGTTTAACTACAAGTTAGCATTTGAATGCAATCTCACCTGGTGGTAAGTGATGATGCAGTCCAATATGGTAGCCGGCTAACCTATAAAGGTGTCACCATCACATCAACCCATTACCGGCCCACTACAGAGCACGGCTCACCTCCCACAATGAGAAGGGGTTAAGGCCGTTGTCCACCACGCTGGCCCAGTGCGGGTTGATGGACTCCACACCTTTGAGAGCACTATGTAGAACTCTCAGGCATGCAGGTTTCCTCATAATGTTCTCCTTCAGCGTTGTAGCAAGTTAGAGGTGCGTGCTGGGATTTGGTCTCTCGAAGGTGATTTATAACAATATAGTATTTGTAAGACATCATATTAGTCTTTATAAACAAAAAGTGGATATAAACAGTCGACTTACAAGAAATGGTCATAAATTAGTGACATCTGCATATCGTCTGCGAAAGGTGCAGAAGTCATTTGTGGGACTGAGTATACGCTTTTATAATATGATTCCTAAGGTAATTTTGGACATACATAGTTAAAAGAATGTGTAAATAACACATGCATAAGTTTAAAGAATGTGTTAAAACACATTTATTTCAGCGAGGTTATTATACAATTGATGAATTTCTTAATGATAAGGTTGCTTGGAAGCATCCGGCTCCGCTTTCATCTCTCACAAGATAGAAAAATGAATTTTGAAATGTAAAATGTAAATTGTTGATGTTGGAAAAGAGCAACTGCTGAGTTTCTTGCCGGCTTCATCTCGGTAGAATCTGCCTTCCGAACCGGTGGTAGAGTCACTACAAAAAGACAGACTTGACGTTTCAAAAGTGCTTATATTAAGCCTACTTGAAATTAATGAATTTTGAATTTGAATTTGAATTTTGATGGCGAGCTCGTACCCAATGCGCTATCGCCGCTTAGTATGGATTACCTGGCCGCAATAGTTTTCCCTCCTTGTTTCTCAGCCGCGCGGACGCCCTCATTGACAACGCTGTCCACTTCATTGATTTGACCGCGTAGCTCGGACGCCAGGTTTTGCGCCTGAAAGTATACAAATTCTTACTCATCGACTGGTTTTGTAGGCTGCCTTTTTGTCGGTATTAATAATTGAGGAGATCTGAGTAAAGGGGGAATCCACCGCCTAACTGAGTCTCATGTGTCTGTAATTACTTCGGTAACCTGTTAGCAATGGGGTGCACTGGGTTTCTTATCAGGGCATCATCATCATGTCAACCAATCGACGTCCACGGCTGGGCCTAGGTCTTTTTTTACGGAATAAACGAGAATAAAATTTACAATGCGCGTGCTCACCGTCACAAAAAACCGACACCCTGAAGTTAGCTATAAGGTTTGACAGTGAACAGTTTCAATTGTCAAAGTCTGCGGGCTCATTCCGGTGATTTAATTGTACAAAAATCTCACATTATAATGTTGAGTGAAACTTGGTTTGTCCGATAATGAGTTAGTGTTCCAAATTTAATTATGCTTATTATGTCGATTTCTTTATTTAGGCAGATTTTTTTTTTTTTTGAATTTTTAAATTAACTTTATTTTACTAGATAATGCGTTATAATAAAATTTTCGATGTATTGAGTACCATTTTTCTATTGTAAGTGTCGTTTGTTCTACAAACGTAGAATAAGGCGAATTTTTTTATTTTTTTTATTTTACCGCCATGGATTCATGTCCTTCAAGGCCTTGAAATGATTTTTATCTTGTTATACGTCAAAGAAGTATAACCTCTAACGCGTGTACATAAAGTACACAGCCGTTTTTTTTCTGAATGTTTTTACACCACATGTGTACAAATAAAAAGTATAAATAAATAAATAAAAAATAAATGAAATGAAGTTTTAAGGTTATTTCCAACCTTAAAACTTCATATGCTATTAGTTGCGGCTATGTGGTTAAAGACGTTTATTTTTCGCAAAAGAAATTACGATTTCACTCAATGAGAATATTTACAACTTATTTTATGTAGGTAATATTAAAACTACAAACAACGGCACGTAAAAAACAATCAGAAATTATTTAAAAATCTTGAGGGTAAAATTATTACTTCATACTGTCATACATAGCCAGGACCGCACTCAGATTTTGTCAATTATAAAGGTTTTAAGTTTTTTCTTAAAAATATTGAAATTTTGTTCTATTTTAATGTTGTTAGGTAATAGACAAAATAAATAAATAAAAGTTCACCTTTGGTTCTCTGCCGTGGCCATACTGCCTCTCATCGCACAGCAAATCTGCATTGATTCCACCGGACCTGTAAATATTTTTCTGTCATAAATTTATATAGAAATATATACAGGGTTAGAAAAAAAATATACCAGAAAGCTCTCGGCCTGTAATTGTTTACGTTAAAACTAACAACTTTTGTTCGAAGACTTTTTTCTCTTAACTATATATAGTTTAGATAGTTTGTGAAATATTAAATATTCAGTAAATATGGGTGAAATAGTGGGTAGGACTTCGACTTCACTTCCGGGAGGACGAGTTCGAATCCCAGTATGCACCCATTACTTTTCTAAGTAATGTTCTTTTTAAGTAAGTGTAAGATTAAGTGTTATAATAAAAAATCAATGTATTGAATACCTTTTTCTATTGTAAGTGTCTACAAACTAACAAAAAAATAAGGCGTATGATAAAAAAATTTAAAGATTTTTGGAGTTTACTCCTTAAGAATCGATTTTCCTTTTCCTATAAGGCGCCCGGTATGAGAAAAATGTGAGGAGCGAAATCTACTGATGAATGACCTCGTTACGTTTTCGCTTTGCGACGTTGCATGCCCGGCAACTGTGATGCGCAAACATGCAACGTCGCTTTCGTTTAATTAACTTATTTTTCCTATTTAAGTTACCAAGGAAACCGAATATTATCTAGGTAAAGAAACAAACACATAAATGTATGGGACAGAGTGAGATAGAAAACATTACACATTTTTTTTCCTATTCTTGTTACCGTGGAAACTAAATAATAAACATTACATTTATCCTAATAGTTCTGATACTCTACATCCACCTCGATCTCCCGTAGGCTACTTTTAAGAAGTTACACTTCTGCCGTGTGTGAATAAATTGCACAGGATTTTTAATTTACCCTTTCATATGGTATTAATCTTTATTCAGTTAAATAAGCTCTTTTTGTGTATGTTTCGACCATCGTACTTAAGGAGTAAACTCCAGTCGTGCGTCGGAGCTAACACACACATTTTTACTTGTTACGCCAAGGAAGTATAACTTCTAACGCGTGTACATAAGTACACACAACTTTTTTTTTATTTAACCTTGCATATATGGGCATTTCAAGGACATGGGCAGTAGGTGCAGGTTAGTCCGTACACAGAAATCCAAACGTCAACCTAACCCTACTCCGTTCGAAACACATGAGGCCCTTAGGTCGTAATTTTTAATATACTAGTGGTTCCCCGCGTTTCTCGTCCCCGTTTATTACGGTTTCTCACAAATCCAACTCTTAATCGTTTTGACAAACTCTATGCCTAAAATCAAGTCAGATTGTATTGTTGGAGGAATTATCAATTTTTATAAATTTAAAATGCATATACAAATTTTCGGAACCTACAGGATCTGAACCTGCGAGTATCTGGCAATCGCGGCCTGAACACTTTAATCAATTAAGCAACGGCTCTCCTACCATCGATGCCGAAATTAGTATATGCCTTATACATCAGTCTTATAGCGACCGTAGCGCCATCTAATAGGAAACATTGCAGTTTCGATCTACTTTTTCAAAGGTCCATATTACAATGAGATATTTTATTACTGAAATACATGAATCCCATCGCGTGCGCGTACGCATAGTGGCACGGCCGCTGGGAGTCGTCGTTAGACGACGAGTGTTTACTATCCTTCTATAGAATGTCTAATGATTAAGGCAATGTCTATAGAAAAAAATGGATTCATCATCTTTTAGGTTAAAACTATTGATGAGCAGTTGAAGTATGCCTAGGAATCTCCTAAGATACTTATTTAGGCATTGCCTTGTTCATTGTTAGTGCTAAAGAGCAAGTCTAGTGTTTTGTTATGAAGTTTCATGGCGTTGGTCCTTCGAGCCGGATGTATTACCTGACAGTTCTTCTCAAGGTGTCGGCCTGTCCGGGCGCGAGGTGTTCCGCTGCGCGCTGTCCGGACGTCAGCACCGATCGTAACGCCCTCTCGCCGTAACTGTTGCGGAGAGCTTCTGGGTCCTGGCGAGAGACCAGACTTCCCGATTAATAACTTTACATTTATTTTAAAGCAATAGATGATGAACGTTGCGAAACAAGTTGGGCAACGCTTTTTGGCTCATCGGCTCATGATCAAGGTTTAGCTAGCTCAGTGCGAGTACTCACGTTGAGGAACTCGTGCGCAGCGCCCGTCTTGTTGTGGATCATGTTCTGCAGCGCTTTGAGCACCGCCACGTTGTCTTTCTCACCGCCGTCTTCCACGTACGACGTCAACTGGAGCACTCTGGGGAAAATTTATTCTGCATGACTTTTCCGTTTCATTCCAACTGGAATGAATGTATGCGTCTGAGCACGCCTCTGAGTGGGGGTGGGCGTGGCCTTGGGTGTGGGCACGTCTGGACGTGTAGTGTACAAAAATTTCAGAGTTTAGAGCATCGTCGCAATGTTGCCTGCCTCTCGGTATTCTATAAGATATATTTCGGAGAGTGTGCTCAATAACTGCTTGATCTAGTTTTCCCCCTAACCTTTCCATCGAAACGCTAGACGCCGCGGGCAATATGGGAACTAAGATGACTGATGAATATTTCTATGAATAATATACATAAATACTTATGATGTACAGATAAACACCCAGACACTGAAAAACAGTCATGTTCATCACACAAACATGTTCCAGTTGTGGGAAACCCACGGCCATGGACTCAGAAAGCAAGGTCGCTGCCCACTGCGCCAGTCGGCCGTCAAAGATAAGTAACAGTACAGATAAGTATATATAATAAAAATACCGAATAATTTCATGTATCTCGTCAGCCATCCTCTGCGCTAAATAGTTTCTGTTTTCGGCGGCGTCTTCGATTCCCTTGCCACCTGCAACAAAAAATAATTTTAAACATTTGTATTTATGCAAGTGTGCGGAGAAATTTTTAAGGATTCTCCGGAGCGAAACGTGCTGTTTTTTTTGGGGACTGTTGCCCAAGAGTGCGGTGAATAAATTCAAATTCTAAATTTTCAACATTTCTTTATTCATGTAGGCCTAGCACAGGCACTTATGAAGCGTTCATACATACATGTTTACGTAATTGTAAGGGGATGGTGATAACTTCGTATGCCAACTAAAACCTAAAGCTACGAGGATTCCAAATTCGTCCTGGTCTAAGAAGAGCCCACAACAAACTTAGCCGGGTAATTTATTTTTTATCACCATCTCACCGTAAGGTACGCAAGTGAACCCCGTGCTCTCACTTATAGGTCTATCGAGGGGCACACAGAGTTTTTAGTGGGTGCAAGTGCCACATGACTACTCCGTTTCCCCCTACGGAATGGGAGCGTCGGGCATTCTGTCTGTAAAAAAAGGACTATTTCCGATGTTACAATACAGAGTAGTAACAAGTGTAGTGAAGCGGTTATAGCGCAGTGGGTAGAAGCATACAATGGTTTGTTGATATATTTAATATAATCCTCGGGTTTATCATAGATAAAGTACTGTAATTCCCTATTTCCTAACACGTGCATAAAGGGGAAGAAAAAAATCACCAGTACGAGTTATAAATACTTACGGGTAGGCTTTTTATAACTCTTACAATGCCTATCCTGCACAGGGTTTTTAAATAAAATGGGAATATGTCCCTCTAATGAAGATTATGTAAAAAAAAAAAAAAATGTATGCAATGCTTTTGTGCATGTATGAAGTGCACGCCACTGAGGGCACGTACCCTCGGCCAGGATGTGGATGTATATCTTCATGGCGCAGATGAGCACGGGCGCCAGGCGCTTGACGCCGTCCAGGCAGCGCGCCAGCGTGTCCGCGTGCGGCGGGTGCGTGAGCTCGGCCGCGCGCGCCGCCACCTCCACGTAAACGTAAATATATTATTTAAAAAAAAACACAAAAGATTATAATAAAAAAAAAATACTTTTCAAACTTTTTTTTTTTTATCGCTTATATCTTTGGCGAAAGTAGTTGTTATAACGAACGGATTGGTGCGGCAATAAAAATTTATACCAAAATAAAAATATTGCAAACTAAACTACATGTTATAAATTCTAATACTACACATATCCTTACTAGTCCCTACTAATATTATAAATGTCAATGTAAGTCTGTTTGTTACGCTTTTACGTTTGTTTGTTATCTTCATGAAACTTTGTGCAAATATTCTTGGAAGTGTTAGAAGTAATATAGGATACTTTTTATCTTGACATTAAGCTCGGTTCCTTTGGGAGAGGGGATGCAAGTGTTTGACGATTTTACACCATAACTCCGACAAATTTTAACCGATTTAAATAACTATTTTTGTATTAAAGGTTATAATATGTGTTTAATTTTGCCCAAACTTTGTGTAGATCTGATGAATGTGGTTGGAGATAGAGGACAGAAAAACTCGGCGGACAACAGCAAATCCCTCATTTAAGGCTTAGCGATACTGAATACTTTAAATTGTTAAGAACTACAACTAAATTGAATGCCACATCAAAAAACAAACACAGACGAAGTCGCGGGCAACAGCTAGTAATTATTATAAATAATACATATTGTTCATACATATACATACGTAAAAAAAATTTATTAACATGCATAAAGTTTTTTAAAAAGAGGCAAGGATTTAGCCTGACGTTTGTCATCAGGTAGGGAATTTCAGAGTCTGACACAATTAAATGTAAAAAAATTACTATAATATTTCTTATATACGAGTATATACTTCTATTTTATAATTTTTTTCATATGGTTGAAACGCTAAGGCCTCGATTGCCAGAGTCGATTCCGAAAACTTTTATAAGCATTCTAAATTTATAAAATTTATTCTTCTATTTTACGCTACACAAAAAAAAAAAAACATAATGCAAAAAAATAAATTCGAATACGCAGCCATATCGCTACATAGCGATCTCTTCCAGGCAACCAATAAAAGGCTACCTCCAAAGCAATCCAACTGAAATAATACTTTATTATTTCAGTTGGATTGCTTTGGAGGTACATTATTTACTGTCTCTGAGACTTATCTGTGAAACCGAAACTCTAATAGTTTTTGAGAAAAGCACTGCCATAGTTTTTACTGAAAGAAATCAGATATGCGTCATATGCAAAATTAAAACTAAGCGACTCCCTTCACTATATGAGGTACGCGTCGCGCAGCGTAGGTACTATGCACGTGTTGGTCTCTTATCTTCAATAGGGTTGTATGGAAAAATAAACAGGCCTATTTTAATTTAATATATTCACAAGGTGATATGAAATGTTTGCTTAGCCGCCCTTCAAAAGGATTTCATAATTCAGTAACACGTTGTATATACCCAAAGTCAGACAATTATTTACCATGTCGACGAAAACTGCTAGACGCTGGGGTCCCAAAGTGCTGGAATGGCGATTCCGCATTGTAAACGATGAGGTGGACCGAGGACATCAAACTAGTCGTAGGGAGCCGCTGGATAAAGATGGCACAAAACCATACAATTTTGCACTCAATACAAAGGAACCACGTTTAGCAGTGGGCGTCTATCGGCTGATATACACATTACAAACCTACCTCTCTTGCGGCCTTTGACAGAGCAGGAGAGATGTCTCTCAAGAATTGGACTAAATCTTCCATCGTGTCTATGACTTCGGCTACACCTAGATAATCCAGCACCTGTAAACAAAACATACTTATGTGACGCAAATAAATAAACTACGACACTACATATGTCCCCATCTAGCTCGAAAGTGAGCGTAACTTATGCGTTATGGGTACTAAGATGACTGATGAATATTTTTATGAATATTTGCTGGTGCTCCGAGAGATGCATAGTTTCAGAACGTAGGAAAATTCTCCTGGTCGTGCCAGTTTATGGTTGTACAAGGTGACGCTTGTCCTGTCCTGTGTCTGTCTTGTGCTGTTTGATCTTTGGACAGACCTACGCGCCTACGCGCTTTTGATAAAGAAATGGAAAAAAAAGTTTTTTGGTCATGATCACCTCACCATGTCGCTCGTCCATGGTACGGTGTTTCTTAATGCACCGAATACGAATCATTTTCATTCGAAGCTTTAATTGATAATTCCTTGTTAAAAGTAATGTTGAAAAAGAGCAATCTGCTGAGTTTCTTGCCGGCTCTTCTTGTTATCAATCTGTCTTCCGGGACGAACCGGTGGTAGAGTCAAAACTAGGCCTACTTGAAATAAATGAATATTAAATTTTGATATCTGTTTTAATAAGAACAGCTAAGCAATGGGCAATGAACATATTATGTAACGGCCGGGATGCGTAAAAGTAAGACTATGACAATTTACCTTTTTGCATTCTTTGACAATCTTTCTGACTTCCGACTCGTCGAAACAGAGCAGCAAGGCTGACGTACCCTGGAGGATCCCACGGGAACCTTCGATCAGCTTTTTTCTATAAAATTTGAAAAAAAAACTTACTTAAATGACCGTCCGATTTGGGGCTTTCAAGCAAAAACCAGGCCTTTAACCAAAATTAGCACTTAAGTCTGATATTTCGCGAATTGATCTCTGAATCGAAAAATTGTTGTGACACAATCAGTTTTGATAGACCAGCGCTACCCGACGAAACAACTCTTCCTCACTTGACGTGCACTGCAGAGTACCGTAAGGTACCCTAATTTTTCTTTTTTAAGATTTTGCCTTACCAATTTGCATGTGTGATTATACCAAGGGTTATTTGTCGTCGAACATCGACAGCCCCTTCAATCTATCCGATCTACAGTTACTCTACGCAATATTCAAAATAAATAAAACACTAATTTCTGCATTAAGAAATTGATAAGGGCTAAACTTTGCTACGGCAAAAGTCACTGTGTCACTGGCGTGCACTTCATAAGCTACGCTTACTTTGGGGCTAGGTGGCGATGTGTGTATTGTCGTAGTATATTTATTTATTTATTTTATAATTTTTTAGCCGTTGTTCTTTTGAACTCGACCTCGGATGCAGTTTTGACGCCTCAGTTTGCCCTCATCTATACAATGCAATGTCTAAATGGAAACCGAAATAATACTTCACAGGCTTTAGAGGTTTATTAATAGGTTATATATTAGGTTCTTAAGTTAAAAAATAAATAATTAAATATTATGTACTTTCTCTGAAACTTATCTGTGAAACAGAAAACCTAATAGTTTTTGAGTAAACCACTTCCATAGTTTTTATTAAAGGAAATCAGCTACAGCCCTTATATCACATGCAAAATGAAAATCATGTGACTCTTGTCACTTTATTAGGCAAGCGTCGCATAGCGTAGGTACTATGCGCGTGTCGGTCTTTTATCCTCAATAGGGTTGTCATAAGTAAACACTTAGAATGTTTTTCAATTCCTTTATATAGAAAAAAAAATGCATCTTTTGATAGAATATTTTTACAGGGTGATATCCTTATATTATACTTCAACATTATTTCGTTACACGTTGTATAAGTTACCTGGCAGGTCCGGAATACGGGTCAGCCCTTAGCATATCGGAGGCCTGTTGCAGTAAGGTGGCTGCACCCTCCACCCTCCGCAGGGCTCCCGGCATGTCCGCGCGTAGGACCGCATCGTCGGAGGACTCTATCGTTTCATGTCCAACCTGGGTGAGAACGACATACAATTATTTTTTGAAGAGATATTAATGTTGACGTCTTCTCTGGCGCAACGGTGAGCTGTGTCTGAAGTATGTGTCGTAAGTAATATTTAGTATTAAGGTCCCGAATGTTAATTTTAAAATTTATTGTTTCTGATCTGGCAGGTAACCGACATAACATAACCGACACGAGGACCGCCAAGCGATTCCGCATATCACGAAGAGATCGGATAAGTGTATTGGTTTAAAAATTGCCATACCAATAACAAGTAAGCCCGCTACTATTTTGACCTCCCAGGCACAACGGTGAGCACTGAGTTACACAATTTAAGTAGGCGGTCCCGGGTTCGACTCCCGAGAGGGGCATTTGGGAATTTTTAATTTCTGAATTTTCTCTGGTATGGCCTGGTGGGAGGCTTTGACCATGCTAGTTACCATCCTACCGACAAAGACGTGCCGCTAAGCGAGTTAGTGTTCCGGTGCGATGGCGCGTTGAAACCGATTAGGGTTATGACTACCGTACTCCCTAAAAGTTTAGCCCGCTACCACGGTAGACTGCATCATCACTAACAACCAGGTGAGATTTCAGTCAAGGGATAACTCGTAGTTTAAAAAATTTTTTTTTGCATTCTGAAACCTTAATGTCCATATGATTTAATTTCAACTCAGTTGGCAGTTACAATTTCGTAATTTATAATAATGGTTTAGACGTTATATTAAACCTATACACCTAACCGTTTTTTCCGCGAACGCTTAATCGCTTAGCGGCACGTCTTGGTCGGTAGGGTGGTAACTAGCCACGACCAATGCCTCCTACCAAAATCATCATCATGATCATCATCATCATCGACCCATTACCGGCCTACTTCAGGGCAAGGGTCTCCTCCCACAACAGTTAAGGCCGTAGTCCACCACGCTGGCTCAGTGCGGATTGGTGGACTCCACATACCTTTGAGAACATTATGTAAAACTCTCAAGCATGCAGGTTTCCTCACGATGTTTTCCTTCACCGTCGTAGCAAGTGATATTGCACGACTCATGATGCGAAGCATCAGAGAGTGCTTTACGATCGAAAAATTTTTTTCGCCTAATTTCGGCGGCTATTTTTATTATTATAGCCCTGTTAGTTCACGGAATCAAGATATTTTGCATACTATTGTCGAGATAATTTAATGGAGATTAATTCCATACTTTTAAAAAATTGATTTACTGCAATAGAATTGGAAAAAAACACCAAAATAGGTCAAAAAAATTTCCTGTCCGTCATATGTGAAACCCGAAAACACTCTAACTTGTGAAAAAATCCATTATTACAGTTAAATTTTTTTCTAATTTAAAAATTCTAATCGACGATTGTAGGTCACTGAATGCGAATGATTAATTAATTCAGTGTAGTTTAATTGCAATTAATAAAAAAGGAAAACTGCAAGACTGTATATCTATATATATCCATGTAAAATTAACATGGATGGTGATATATCTATATCTATAGATATTATGTACATTTTATTCCACCAGGGGCGCCTGTGCATCACTTTCCTAGTACAGCTGTTTTAATTTTATTTTTTTTTTTCAATATTTGATAATTAAATGAGCATTATGAGTCGTGCACTTTTGGATTTTCCAATTTTTTTTTAATTAACTAGACAAAATTGATGAAATTTATTACGGGAATTACCAGGCTATTTGGTGGCAACTTTTCAAAATGGCTAGTTAGATTTTCTATTTCTTTTCTTTTTCCCTTCCGACTTCCGACTAGAGTATCACTGCTTTGATGGTGATGATAATGAAAAAGGTATCCAGTACTGTTACCTTCACTAAGTTATTGACAGCCAGCGACACCGCCTGCACGGGGCGCGCCAGGTCTGGCATAGCGTTGCCATCTTCAGCTTCTTCGTGGAGGATCACCAGCCGGGAAACCTGGAAAGAAAACAAAACATTTTAAGTATCTAAGGTAATCATAATCGTAATCATTTGAGGTAAGCTGTCCTGATCCCCTCCTCCATAACGTAGTAGCCCTGGCAATCTTTCCCCGGACCTCTGGTAAAGCCAACGAGCGGGGCATGCCGTGGTGATTTTTAGTTTGGGTAAACGAGTCCCACATAACCTGTGTCCTGCCCAGTAAGTCAAAAAAAAAAAAAGATACTCTCGGTCTCACCACATGTCATATATATATGCAACTACAAAATCACAGTGGAGAACTGTATGTTAAACATGATAAAAGTACAAATTTGACGGCCGATTGGCGCAGTTTGCAGCGATCCTGCTTTCTGAGCCCCAGGCCGTGAGTTCGATTCCCACTACTGGAAAATATCTGTGTGATGAGCATGAATATTTTTCAGTGTCTGGGTTTTTATATATATATTTTAAGTATTTATGTATGTTATTCATAAAAATATTCATCAGTTATCTTAATACCCATAACACAAGCTACGCTTACTTTGGGGCTAGATGGCGATGTGTGTATTGTCCTAGTATATTTATTTACTTATTTATTAAATTATACCGGTGAAGCTTGTTTGGTACAGTTTCGCGGTGGAGGTGTGCTAACGCTCTATATGTAGAAAGTTGCGAGTAAAGACTAGTTAACTATACGATCCTACGCGTGACCATGAAACTACCTAAATATCATGTAAAGTTCTAAACACATACCAAGCCTCTTTTACGGCGGGCGTAGGCTTTTTTTGGACTTTATTGGACTATTTAAGACACATACAAAGGTCCAGGCGTTAATAATCTTATACCTAAAGATATACAAAGCTAAAGAGTTTGTTTACTTGAATGCGATGATCTCAGGAACTTCCGGTCAAATTTGAAAAATTCTTTGAAGTGTTGGACAGCCCATTTATCGAGGAAGCCTTATAGGACTATAATATATGATCACGCTAAGACCACAACGAGCACAAATAGCACCAATGGGGAATCTTTCAGAATCGGGGGTTTTTTTCACCTTTGAGAGCTTCCGCTGCGTGCGCTGCGTAAACGGCTAAAATTTTGGGTAAATTATGTATTACAAAGTGGTTCTTCACAAACGAACAGAACTCTCAGGTATGCAGGTTTCCTCACAATGTTTTCCCACGCCGTTGAAGTAAGTGATATTTTCATTGCTTAAAACGCAAATAACTTAGAAAACAATCATTTGGAGGTATATCATTGCGGATGTTTTTGTAGACTGTTTGGTGTAGAGTCACTACAAACAGACTGACTTGACGTTTCAAAAGTGCTTATAAACTGGTCCTACTTGAAATAAATTAATTTTGAATTTTGTACAATACTGTAATTATTTTGATCTATGCTAGGGAAGGGTTCCCCCAGCGGCGTTTGCTATGTGAGCGCAAAAAAAATAGTTTGTTTACGACATCAATTAGAAATCTCTAAAATTATCAGTGTTTCTAAACTATACCATGCGGGTAATATACATATAAACCTTCCTCTTGAATCACTCTATATATTCAAAGAAAACGTATCAAAAGATCTAAGCATATATAGGGACAGACAGACAGCTGACAGCGACTTGTTTCATATTATGCAGTGCTTAATCACTTATGCTGTAGGATAAGTGACTATGCTAATGAGTCAGCCGTCAATGACCTTGTTATCGGAGGGCGAGTTTCTTAGAAAAGGGCTCCCACGAACAACGACGACCGAGGGGCATTTACCGCATTTTTCGCTCAGTAATATCCCTATCATATAAATAACTAGAAGCGGTGATAGCCTAGTGGGTAAGGCTTCGGTTTTCCTTTAGTAGAGACCAAGTTCGAGCCCCAGCATCCACCACTGACTTTTGCCGGACTGAGCTTGGTGGACTACGGACTGAACCCCTCTGATTCGGAGATCCGTGGCCTGTAATCATCCAAGAGTCCAAGGTCGTGGGTTCGATTCCCACAACTGGAAAATGTTTGTGTGATGAAAATGAATGTTCTTCAGTGTCTGGGTGTTTATCTATATATTATAAGTATTTATGTGTATTATATTCATAAAAAAATATTCATCAGCTATCTTAGTACCCATAACACAAGCTACGCTTACTTTGGGGCTAGATGGCGGTGTGTGTATTGTCGTAGTATATTTATTATTATTATTTATTATTGCCTACCCACGCGTCTCCTCTCAGAATGAGATCGGTAAAGTCTACCACGCTGACTTAGTGCGGTTTGATAGACTTCATACGCTGTTGAGAACATTATGGTGAACTCACAGGCATGCAGGTTTTCCTTCAAAATTCAAAATTCATTTATTTCAAGTAGGCCTAATATAAGCACTTTTAAAACGTCAAGTCTGTCTGTTTGTAGTGACTCTACCGCCGGTTCGGAAGGCAGATTCTACCGAGAAGAAGCCGGCAAGAAACTCAGCAGTTGCTCTTTTCCAATATCAACAATTTACATTTTACATTTTAAAATTCATTTTTCTATCTTGTGAGAGATGAAAGCGGAGCCGGATGCTTCCAAGCAACCTTGTCAATAGACACCTTCACCGATTAAATCAAGTGATATTTAATTTTTAAAACGCACTTAACTTTGAAAAGTTAAGAGGTGCGTGCCGGCCGAAAGTAAATCCGAAGACCCAATCACTAAGCTACCGCAGCACCGCTTCGTCTCTATACTGCGCCGGCAAAGGGTTTATGTTGGTTGTAACCGAACAATATCCACCTTTTCATCCACTGCCGAAATGTATAATAGCGATAAAAACTACATATAGTAAAGAGACCTAGAGAGAGATAGTATTTACATATAAACGAGTACATACATACTTCTATCTGGCTATTAAATATGATTCCTGTGACGAACTTCGAAACTACTGAACCGATATTATAATTTTTTTATGTGTGTTTTGTTCGAACTTAAGAGGCAAAATAGTTCACATTGCACGCCTCATAAGCGAAGCGTTGTATGCTCTACTCCAGATATATGAAAGTCAAGGACTTTTCGAAACTAAAAACGACTGTATTTTTCTCTAATTGCACTTATATCCCAATCTATAATCTACTAGTTGTACCCTGCCACGCTTCGCTGTGGCACATTGTGAGTGTATGGTTGAGAAAAATAGATAAAAACAATCCTTGATGCGTATTATATATTATCATGCTAAAATTTCAGCTCGATCGGTGCAGAACTATTTGAGTTTTTGAACACAAACCAACATAACATTTATCTTAATATATATAAATCTCCTGTCACGATGTTTGTCCGCGATGGACTCCTAAACTACTTAACCGATTTTAAATTAAATTGGCACACCGTGAGCAGTCTGGTCCAACTTAAGAGATAGGATAGCTTAGATATTTCATTATAATCGCAATTTTATTTTATTGCAAATTATTTGTCTATAATTAATTCACAGTCACATGTACTCATTTAAGGCTTCGATAAAAACAAAATCAGACGCAGACGAAGTCGCGGGCAACAGCTCGTATATATATAGATTGTATATAATTCCAGTGTCACAATATTTTTCGAGGATGATCTGCGTTACTTTTTTTTATGTGTGCTTTCCGACTGAGAGATACGATAGTTTTTATCTAAATTTACAATTGCAATGTTATTTTATTGCGAATCATTTGTTTATTATTTGACAAAGAGTCATAATATTTATCTGTTAGTTCGATAAGATTCTTACAGATGGCGGTGTAAGCTAGTCAGTTGACTGGATTGAGTAAGTATCAGATATATGGCGCTATAGATATTATTAGTTTGTCCGTCCTTCACGCCATAACCAGGCAACTAATCAACTTGATCAAAGGACATAAGAGTAGCATAGGCTACTTTATATCCTAGGAAAACTGACGGTTCCCACGGGATTTGTAAAAGACCGCAATAAACGCCGACGAAGAACGTGGGCACCAGCTATTACATATATATATTTTATTTCACGACTAAAATAAACATTTCCCCCAATTTATTACTTCGCTAAAACAACCCCCAAGCGTCCCCCCACTCCAGGGTGGGTTCCCTCTTTCGCTCACTCCGCGAAATACCACGGTCTACATACCGGCATTCACTTTGAAATAACGCTCGACATTTTAAGCCGAAAACCTTTTATTTTGTTTTGTAAAAGTCTGGAATGCGGTATTTTGTTTATACTTTAAACAGATTGAGTGGGGTACGGACTTTTAATGCGGAATCATACACTCGTCATCATTATTATCTATCAGAGGAGACACGGGTTTAAAAAGCCCACCATGCTGCCTTTAATGTAGGTTTTGGATTATCACAAGTTATTGATAATAGCAGTTCAGTGCTGTGAGGTTCAGGAATCTAAAAGCCAAAATTCAAAATTTTAATTCTAAAATTCATAATTCTAAATACAAAATTCATTTAAGTAGGCCCACTTTATAAGCACTTTTGAAACGAAAAGCCAGTCTGTTTGTAGTGTCTCTAACCACCGGTTCGGAAGGCAGATTCCACGGAGAAGAGCCGGCAAGAAACTCAGCAGATTGCTCTTTTTCAACATCAATTTAAACGCAAATTTCCTAAATCCTAGTTAGAATCTTTAACCGTCTTTTTAATCGAAAAGGAGGAGGTTCTCAATTTGATTTTTAACGTCCCGCTAAGAAAATTAAAAATTTTCAAAAGTTGGTAAGTTATTGGTTTCACGTCGTTTTTCGAAAACCGACTTTTCATCATATGTCGACGTTTTGAGGTTCCAGAAAACGTACCTGGCTATTGAAATCATCGAGACAACAATTCAAGGATAGCAATAAATTTTTGGACAAGACTCAAAAAAAAGATACAAAATAAATAGCCTTTTGTTGTGAGGCTCTGCTCGTGATCATAACCCTTTGAGTCTGACATAAGTACCATCGCCTATGCGTGCACATTGCATCAAAAAAAAATGCCGCAATGCCGCAAAAAGAAAAAATTAAACGCCTTTGTGCGGCCGAAGTGTACTGCAATGGAATGAAATGATTATACACGTTTATATGTCGACCACCCTGACACAGTGGTGTGCAGCGTGGAATTTGTAAATGGGAGGTAGCGGATTCGATCGCCGACAAGGGCAATTTGGGAATTTTTAATTTCTCAATTTTCTCTTGTCTGGTTCTTGGAGCTAGTTAACATCCTGCCGAAAAGAGGGATAGGTAGATAATACCCATGTCAATCTCTAGTCAAGTCTTCCAATACGTTGTTGCACGAATGCTGAGTTCAAACCAGACAGACTTTTAAAACGTCTCAAAGTGTAGGCACTTTGGAAACGTCCCGCTTGAAATAAATTACTTTTAAATTTGAAAGACCAATATTAGTTTCGCATTTATAATAAGAGTAACGTATGAAACTAATAATATATTTTTTTAATTTATTTTTTATTTCACTGGAAGTTAGCCTAACTACCCAGCTCGGGTATGCCTAGGGGGGCAATCGGTTTCGACGCGGCTGCATCGCACTGGAACGCATGCATGTATGATAAAAAAGCTTGGTTTTGAATTGCTCTAACTTCATAGCTTAACATCAACTCGACTGTGAGATGGTGGTGACAAAAAAAAACTTGGCTAAGTTTGTTGTGGGCTCTTCTTAGACCAGGGCCCGTTTGGAACCCTATAGAGAAGTTAACGAATGCAATTGCATAGACTGATTACTTTGACCATTATAATTTGCAACAATAAATAGAAATTAAAAGTACATGGAAAGACCATGTAGCATTTCACGTGGTTTAGTTTCAACTTATTCTAATCGAATCATGTCACGCTCTTTTGGGTCTTTTCCGAAGCCTAAAGAAGCCGAAAGTAGAAAATTGTACGAAAATATACGAAATAGGCTCGCGCATACTCAGTCGGATTTCTAGGTACGTTACATGATAAGTAGCGCAAGAAACGCCGCATCTCAATAAGTCCTAAGTTTGATAAATAAAATTATTACCAAAAAAAAAAAATTGTGATAATTTGAAATGATAACACCACTAAAATTAGTGTAACATGTTAAATGTATGAACACTTCATAAGTGCCTGTGATGTTGTGAAAAGTGAAAAATGTTTTATTCAAGTAGACCTTACTGAGTATGAATAAAACATTATTGAATTTGAATTATTGAATTCTTACCAGACAAGAAAAGAGAAATTCAAAAATTATATTACCACAGAGCACACCACTGCGCCAGGGAGATCATCAAGTTAAATAGTTAAAAATAATTAGGTACATATATATCGTAAAAGTAACGATTCCCGTAGTGTTATCTAACCCACTTCTGTTTGAAGGGTGCACAATAGCTTAGCTAAACTTGGCAACCTGCCAATACTCGCCTAGGATAATATCCGGAAACCTTGATGCGTCGACTGAGTGATATGAGGAGTGAAGTGTTCAACACAAAATCAAGTTTTAAAAACAAGAATGTGTATAATATATACATCTAAATATTGTAGAGCTTTTTGTGACAGAGCTCGTCCGGGGAAGTACTCGTTGTGTGTGGATTCGAAATGTTATTAGCTGTGAACCTTACGGGTTTCAACAGCGTCACCGGTGGGTCGGGGCGAGCGCGAAGCGTCGCCTGACGAATAGTTTTGAGCCCCAGGGCTCGAGGAATATCGGGGTGACGTCTACCTAGGGGCGTCTCCTGCGAGACTCGGACCTCGGCTTAGGCGGACGTCGGAATTTGGAGGCCTCATCGGACGGTGATTAGTCCGTACGTCCCCGTGGCCGTGGATTGAGTCCACGTCAAGGTGACGTAAGAAATCGTCGTTGTTTTTGTGTCGTCGGTGTGGGAAATACTCTCTCTCTACTTCGTATTCCTCATTGCTGAGGGTCGTGACCCCTTCCACTTACAACCTTTCGGGCTATGTCCTGCAATTTGACTCGGCTTTTAGAATCAAGACCAAAGACTCGGGCTACGTCCGTCTCTTTCTTTTCACTTTGCCAGTGACCACTAACTTTTCAAGATTGTCTCCATCTCTTCCGGCAATGTGACCGAATCGAGAATACTCGAGAATCCACTGAAGACCAGTTGCGTGCATAGAGGGTATGCACAGGGTATGCAGATGATATAAAATGAAGAAAATCTCCAGTACGAATTAAAAAAAACTTAAGGATAGGCGTTGCAAGAGTTATTAAAAGCCTACCCAGAAGTATTTTTAACTCGTACTGGAGATTTTCTTCATTTTATATCATCTGCATACCCCGTGCATATCTCTATACACGCCACTGCTCAAGACAGGTGGTTGATAGCGTTCCTGTAATTTTAAGCTGACTCAATATCGATGCGGTGGTCCTGCGTGCCGTCCACGGACTTCGCAATATTCTCCTCCAGCACCTCATCTACGCCATTCTATGCAACATTGCTGCTTAGCGGCAGAAATAAATGCTTATTTCTGCCAGCATTGTTGCATTACTGTGTTCCGGTCTGAACGATGTGGTTGCTCATGAGGCTTAACACCTACGCCTCAAATTGATGGACACAGGGCGGCATGTTGCAGGACGTGCTCCTTGCATGCCCTGTGAAGTGTTGCTCTGTCTATAGGCGACGGCATTCCACTAACCATCAGGTGGGCCATCTGCTTGGTCCTCCAATAATAACTTAAAAAAATCTCGTATGACGCAAGTCTCTAAGTAACAGAATACCCACGTGAGTCTATATCGAACCATAAAAAGTATAAAACAAAAGTTATGAATGAATGTGCCAACGCTGTTAGGAATGTTGCGTACGCGCACCATGTACGGTAGCACCGGCGCCAATGCCGGCGCTTCGAACACTAAAACGTTGTGACGTGGGCCGATCGTCGATCGACAAGAATCAATCACTTGTGAAATTATGATATAAATTATAAATTGAAATGTCAGAATTATTTTCAATAAACCAACATTTTTTTTTTTATAAAAATTTTATTTATCAAACTTAGGACTTATAGAGATGCGGCGTTTCTTGCGCTACTTATCATGTAACGTGCCTAGAAATCCGCATCAGTATGCGCGAGCCGATTTCTAATATTTTTGTACAATTTTCTACTTTAGGCTCCGGAACAGACCCAAAAGAGCGTGACATGATTCGATTAGAATAAGTTGAAAACTGAACCACGTGAAATACTACATTGTCTTTCCATACTTTCAATTTCTATTTATTGTTGCAAATTATAATATTAAAAATAATCAGTAGAAAATCTTTTTTTTATATTATCTCAAAATTTCAATTAATATCTAGGAAAGCCTTATTGCAAATTTGTGCTAGGGTCGTTATAATCGTAAAAGTGAAGTGCCCAGTGGGTGGGACTTCGTCTTCAACTTCAGGGAGTCGAGTTCTAATCACACCTTAAACTTTTAAAAGTTATGTGCGTTTTAACAAAGTTATTATTACTTGCTTCAACGGTGAAAGAATAAAGTAAAGTATAAGTTCTTCAAAAATTCATTCTGGAATATTCTGCATCTAAGCGCTTCCAAGAAGAGCGTTAGGGGTCACGGTTAGATATGACAGGTGGTAGTGACAACTTGTTGATTTACTGCAACGGGCGCGATAGAGTTCAAACGCGCGCGTGAACCGCCTAGTCTAGACATACTCTTAGATCATCTCATGTTTACGTGTCTTACCTAAGGAAGTACGAAACGGGGGCAAGAGGCGAACGTGCCTGTAGTATCTCTCTCGAGCTTTTGCGACCCGGCGCCGCAGCATGATAAACATCCGCAAAGATAACAGCCTTTGCTCTGCGCTGCAATGTTTCAACCTTTGTGATGCAATGGGCGTTATCTATACTTATATCTTCATCATGTCAACCCATTACCGGCCCACTGCAGGGCACGGGTCGGCTCCCACAATGAGAAGGGGTTAACACCGTAGTCCACCACGCTGGCTCAGTGCGGATTGGTGGACTCCACACACCTTTGAGATTATGTAGAAATCTCACGCACTCATGATGTTTTCCTTCACAGTTGAAGTAAGTGATATTCTAACTACTGAAAACGCACATAACTTAGAAAAGTTAGAGCTGCGTGCTGGGATTGAAACTTGGCCCCCCAAAAGTGAAGTCGAGCTCCTACCTACTAGGCTATCACCGCAAAATTGTCCATTCCAATTTTCAGTCAAATTGGGTCCGTGGTTTTTGCTTGAAAGAGTAACAAACATCCATCCATCCATCTTTACAAACTCTCGCATGTAGGTATAATATTAGGTTAGGTTAACCAAGGTTGGCATATCTTAACATATTGAATGGAAATACAAAACATTACAAAACACACAAAATATCTTTTTTTCCGTTCTCTATCTTTTGTGATATGGTCAATATGTTTTGAATGCTATGATGCTGTTATAAGTTTTCAAGATAAAATCAGGCGTTACTTTGCTAAACTCACTAATACAATGAACAATACTATTTCATCAGTCTTTATATGCCGCACCAAACAGACCTTCCGCAATGTACTGTTTACGCACGTTTCGCTCTGACACCGGAGCATCCCCAGGAGACAATGTATTAAAAAACAACGAACCTTAACAATGAACAATTACTAAGTACTTAATTAGCATTGCAAAGTCCACATCTCCTGAGTATCATAGAAGATATTTTCAATGATTTTCTTTTCTTTACTACCTACCTTTTGTTAATGAGTGCAGTATTTATTTATTTATTTATTTTTATTAGGTAATAAGGGTAGTTATTACCTAAAGGTAGATCTAAATATAAATGAGAACAAGTTTTATTCTAAGCTAAAACCCAAAGTACCTACACAACTTGGTTAACACTTTTTGATTAATTTAATTCTTAGTTGTGTACACATAGTTTGGGTTTTAGCTTAGAACAAAACTTGTTCTCATTTATATTTAGATCTACCTTTAGGTAATAACTACCCTAAGTTTTTACTTATATATTTTAAAATTTTATAAATTAAATTACAGTTGAAACAATAAATAATATAAATAATAATTTATAATCCCTACGTGTATTAATATTGAGCGTGTATAACCGTGGTTTCCAAAGTGAACGGTGAAATCAGTCCACAGTGATGGTAGCTAAACACATTACTAGGGCCGCACCTTCGACAGCCCCACCTTTAGCGCTTTCTTCAAGGGCGCATCGGGGTTGATACTGCATGGAAATTATGTAACGGGTGTGTGGTTAACTCCATAGGAATATCTTGACGGCTTAGTGGGCAGCAAGTTCCTTAGGTTGGTCCTGGGAGCGATTCCGGAGTCGCGCCGAGCCGGGGTGTTATGAACTTGACGTGTATCGATCTGTGGCATCGTAGCTTCCGAACTGTTGAACCGATTTAGATTTGTTTTTTTTTTGAAGATAAATTAGTCGGGAGTATTCTTAGCTATGTTTTAAGAGAATGTCAAAAACGCGACAAAATGGCGTATAACATAATTTTTCACAACACCCTCAATATGGGTATCAAATGAAATGGCTTGACTAGTATAATACTGTAGATACTATTTTTATTAATTTAATGACGGGGTTTACTTTTTAATTAAGTTACTCTGCATTAGCCTTAATTTGATATACTTATTAGATTATTCCGAGAAACTGTAGGTACGGTGTTATTTTTCAACACGGACGAAAAGCGAAGGCTCCAGTTAGTCTATATTATATGACAGATCTAAGCACTAAAAATATATTTAAATCTTTTTAATTACCCATTATAATCTCTTCCTTTTTGAAACCGGTTAAAAATGGCCTCACTAAGTAACCCTTCCGGTATATCTACGGTTGGAAACATTGGGCACTCACCTGTATCTACCTACAGCCCGAATATCGGTCATCCGTGCCTATTTTAATATCCATATAGATGTGAAGCATCGACTCAGTCTGGCTCAAAGGTCACAGTTTAATTCGTAAACATAGCTCGTGAGCAAAAACTGCCACAGCGAAAGGGCATGGCATTTCTATTGCAAGGGATATAAAGTAAAGCCAGTCTGTTTGAAATCGCTCATAGAATTTAAACGGAAATATTTTTGTAGGAAAGAATTGAATTTTTCAAGTTATGTAGGATTTAAGTTCAATTTCTAGTAACTAAAATATAGTATTGACGTTTGATTTTAGCTTGTTTGTTATTGTTTGTTTCAATTATTTATTAGCAAACTATACAACGTGTGAATGAAAACCGAAATAATACTACGCAAGCTTTAGAGGTATATTATGTACTTATATGTGAAACCGAAAACTTAATAGTTTTTGAGTAAACGTCTGCCATAGTTTTACTGAAAGAAATCAGATTCAGCCCTAACATCACAAGCAAAATTAAAATCATGTGAATTCTGTCATTTTTTGGGCGAGCGTCGCGTAGCGTAGGTACTATGCGCGTATCGGTCTTTTATCTTCAATAGGGTTGTCATAGGTAAACACTTAGAATGTTTTGAATTCGTTTGTATGGAAAAATGATTATGCTCCTTTTGATTTAATATTTTTAATGGGTGATTTCTTATGAAATATACTTAAACATCCTTCTCGAGATTATTTCGTAATTCGGTTACAGGTGGTATAACTAGGTACCGAGGCGAACTTGATGGTATGAGGCATTTTCTTCCAGTTCACCATGCATTTGTGGAACTTTTATAGCGTAGTTGTGAAGATTTGATATTTTCAATTTTGGAAGAAAAAATAAACAGACAGATATCAGATTCATAAAGATAGATAACTGGCTTTCTGGGCAAAATTCGTAATCTCATTTATATATTTGAAAACATACATTTGATCAATAGGCGTCCGTGAAGTATGTATACAACAGGTTCCCGGGGCGATTAGTAGAGCCGACGGGAGGGGCATGCCGGCATGGTTTATAATTCCTGGTATACCCCCCTTCAAACGGGATGGAATCCCACGTGGCGTGCATAGAGGGTATGCACGGGGTATGCAGATGATATAAAATGAAGAAAATCTCCAGTACGAGTTACAAATACTTAAATAATGCACCCAAGGGACGAAGGTGGTCATGATGCTTCTCCACCACGCCAAAAAAAATGGAACCTACGACCAGAGTATCACTGCAAGTAAAGATAACAACCTGGGATAATGATAGCACACCGACAAGTGTCACACGGTTCGAATTCACTGTTCCTACGTGACGAAACAATGGGGCCTCGCCAAGTCCCCCTCAGCGTGGGTGAAAGCCATATGGCGAGCTGTTGAGTTTTTCCTATTACGATTATATGTAAGGTTGTAGCATCTATACCTACTAATATTATAAATGACAATGTAAGTTTGTTTGTTACGCTTTCACGCAAAAACTACTTAACCGATCCTCATGAAACTTTGTACACATATTCTTGGAAATGTTAGAAGTAATATAGGATACTTTTTATCCCGACATTAAGCTAGGTTCTTTTGGAAGAGGGGATGAAAGTGTTTGACGATTTTACACCATAACTCCGACAAATTATAACCGATTAAAATAATTATTTTTGTACTATAGAGGTTATAATATGTGTTTAATTTTGCCCAAACTTTGTGTAGATCTGATGAATGTGGTTGGAGATAGAGGACAGAACTCCTCAGCGGACAGCAGCTAACACCTCATTTAAGGCTTAGAATACTGAATACTTTAACTTTTTTTAGAACTACAACTAAATTGAATGCCACATCAAAAAACAAAATCAAACGCTGACGAAGTCGCGGGCAACAGCTAGTACTCAATATATAACAAATAATTCCTCCTTATAGGAGGAATTATTTGTTTGTTTTGAGCGAAACAATTTTATAATCTACACGTAACACAAGTACTGACTGTTCTTTAAGAGATTAAAAAAAGGGCCGTAATCTATACGTATAATAAAATTGGAGTGTCTGTTTGTAATATTGTAATAATCGTTTTTTAATACATGTAGGTATCTTAATATATATACAGGAACATACACCAAAATAACATTTTTTACAATTTTTGTCTGTCTGTCTGCTTGTTCCGGCAAATCTCTAAAATGGCTGGACCGATTTTGACGAGACTTATATTGGCAGGTAGCTGATGTAATTAGAAGTAACTTAGGCTACGTTTATTGTAGAAAAAACTAATCTATATATTATAAAAGAGAAAGTGTGTGGGTGTGTTTCGTTTAGGCTCCGAAACGGCTGGAACGATTTCAATGAAACTTTCAGGAAATCTCCGGATTGACCTGGCGAGTAATCCTGTAAAGTTTGGTGACGATCGGAGCACTCCTATTTATGAACTGTCAAATACAGCTTTTATTTACTATGATGATATTCTATTGTTGGGTGTACATGGGTGTAGATAATGATCTTCACCCACTCGACAAGAGAATAGAAGGGAATGAATACGGAGAGAAATAAAAGATTTAATATACTATGAGACTTAAATTAAAAATTTAATGATGTAAGTTTATTGTTTAAATAAAATAAAGCAAAATCTAGCCCGGCGAAGCGGGCTGGGTACGCAAGTATCATGTAAATAAATATATGACGGGACGTACGCACGTAGCCCATATAAGTGACAAGCGACTGGCGCAGTGGGCAGCAACCCTGCTTTCTGAATCCAAGGCTGTGGGCTCGATTCAAACAACTGGAAAATGTTTGTGTGATGAACCTAAAAGTTTTTCAGTGTCGGGATGTTTATCTATATATTATAAGAATTTATGTAATTATTCATAAAACAGTCATCAGTTATCCTAGTAACCATAACACAAGCTACGCTTATTTCGGGGCTAGGTGGCGATGTGTGTATTGTCGTAGTGTGTTTAATATATTTATTTATTTTTCAGTACGTTCCTACTTACGAACGGGTGAAACTACGGGAAGCAGCTAGTACTTCTTAGGTACGTGTAGACTGTGGCCATGGCGGCGAACGATGTTATGAATATTCATCTCAATGGTGACTTGTGAAACATTGAAAAATATCATTGATCTACATTCACACCAACACCGTTTAAACCTGTAGTATTATTATTATTCAATTCTATATAATAACAAAAAAAAAAACTAGTTTAGGTGTGCAAATGTGGTCTTATCGCTAAAGCGATCTCTCCCAGACAACCTTTGGCGAAAGTCGTTCAAGTAAGGAACGTTAGTTTTTACCTTTTTTATAGGTATGTAGTGTAATATATGTATGTGTAGTATGTATAATGCGAAAGTTTGTTGCTCTTTCAAGAAAAAACTACTGAATCCTTGATAAACACATAGGCTACAGTTTTAACAGTTCCCACGGGATTTATGAAAAAACATAAAAGCGCGTACAAAACCGCGAAAAGCCACTTGTATTAAATAACTAAACTTACAAAAGGAATAATTGAAGAGTCCACAAGATAGACCCAACTACTCCAAATAACTAGGCACTTAGATGTCAGGACCCTTAGTACAAGATTTGATAGCTCGCAATCGAGGAGTCGATTAACGGTATCGAAATACTTGAACACCGGAGTGAAATGGATCTTATTTATATTCAATTAAAGCTCCAATCTGCCAACAATTCTTCAGCTAGAGCTTTTGGCAAAACGTTTCGAAAATTAAATCTTGGAAACGTTATTTCCAAAAAATTAAATCTTCTATTATCTTTGAGGAGCCAAACATTGTCCAGCACATAAAAATCCCGAGACTGCAGTGGGCATATTCAACGCATGGACGATTATCGCCAACCAAAGAAGATTATTACGTCGCAGCGTGACGGGCCGAGATCGATCCGGAGGCCAAAATTGCTTTAAATAGATGGAGTAGACCGAGATGAACAAGCCATCGGCATGCGAAACTGGCGGACATGGGCACAAGATACGGATAGTTTGAGAAATCGACTGGAGCATGCCCACAAATGTCTGTAGTATAATATCAATGCATTCTAAAATTAAAATCAGACGTAAAGGATTTGCGACTCTAAAATGCGTAATCTTAAGGCGCATTTTCCTTTAACGGTATAGAGATTGATGGGCGAAAACGACTCCTCGATTACGAGCGCGTTAATGTTGTACTAAGGCACAGACAAGAATCGATAATGACTGCAATTGTTCACAATGACCTATGGGAACTATTGTATGGGGGGTAATCGCTATCTTCCGGCTCAGCAGGCTCTTGATGATTTGCCTCTGGAGACGATGCGGAAATCGGGGGTTCGAGTTCCTAATAAACTCAATTTTTCAATTAGCCTTGTGGTTAGAACTTAAGTTTTCGGTTCGGAGGGACCGAGTTTGAACCCCGGAACTAATCGCAAACAAATATAATTTGCTTAAACGGTTATGGAATCATTGCGAGGACACCCGCATGCCTGAGAGTTAATCACAGTGTTCTACTCAAAACGCGTGTGAAGTCCACCAATCTGCACTTGGCCAGCGTGGCGTGGGGGACTACGGAATAAGCCCTTCTCATTCTAAAAGACCGGCAGGGTGATTACGTGTCTCACGTCAGGCTTGCGACAGGCGTCATTACATCTTGCAATCTTTGCTGCCAAACGTCACTTTTACTCTTTGAAGTTATACTTCTTTTGGCGCGTTAGGGAAAAATGATGAGAGTAAATTTTTACGATGCGCTTGGACACCGTCACACCGTCACAAAAAACCGACACCCTGTAGTTAGCTATAAGGTTTGACAGTGTACACTTTGAATTGTCAAAGTCTGCGGGCTCATTCCGGTGATATAATTGATTCAATTGTATAATAATCTCAAATTTTAATGTTGAGTGAAACTTAGTTGTCCGATAACTAACTGTCTATTAGTGTTCCAAATTTAATTATATTTATTATGTGTTCTTTAATTTTGTAGAAATATTTCTTTTGTGATATTTAAATACACTTTATTTAACTAGATAATGCATTGTAATAAAACTTTCAATGTATTACCCATTTTCCTATTGTTAGTGTCGTATTATCTACAAACGTAGAATAAGGCGAAAGATAAAATTTTTGAAAAGATTTTTATCTTGTTACGCCAAAGAAGTATAACTTCTAACGCGTGTACATAAGCACACGCACGTTTCTTTTTCTCATCACCATCTCACAGTCCAGTTAATGCTGAGCTGCGAAGTTAGAGCAAATCATACCCAAGCTTTTTTTATCATACATGTAATCCTTAATCATATCGTCATATCGTCTGCGTAAGATACAGGGATCATTTGTGGGATTGAGTATACGCTTTTATAATATGATTCCTAAGGTGATTTTCGACCTGCCAATGCACAAGTTTAAAGAATTTGTTAGAACACATTTATTACAGCGAGGTTACTATACAATTGATGAATTTTTTAATGACAAGGTTGCTTGGAAGCAACCGGCTCCGCTTTCAGCTCTCACAAGATAAAAAAATGAATGTTAAAATGCAAAATGTAAATTGTTGATGTTGGAAAAGAGCAACTGCTGAGTTTCTTGCCGGCTTCTTCTCTGTAGAATCTGCCTTCCGAACCGGTGGTAGAATCACTACAAACAGACAGACCTGACGTTTCAAAAGTGCTTATATTAGGCCTACTTGAAATAAATGAATTTTGAATTTTGAATTAATATTATAATAGGATAAATAGGTGTAT
Organism: Pararge aegeria; assembly: GCF_905163445.1. Classification (NCBI taxonomy): domain Eukaryota; kingdom Metazoa; phylum Arthropoda; class Insecta; order Lepidoptera; family Nymphalidae; genus Pararge; species Pararge aegeria. The sequence goes on from NC_053203.1 coordinate 1,431,611, forward strand.
GTATTTCGACGGTGTGTCCGTGTCTATTTTCAGTTATTTAGCGCACAGCGATGCAGTTCTATTCCCGGTGCGGATGGACGCGACCGGTTGGGGAGGCAATTCAGATAATTGGGCCCTTGTTTCACTACAGGCATGATAACTGTATAAGTAACCACCGACCACAGAATTAAGAACATTCAGAAACCGTGTAGGTGTGCCGACTAATATTGAAGCATCAAATACCACTCCACTTTAGTAGTGTTTCTCGAACATGTGGTTAGTAACTTCATACCATTTAGTGTACCAGTTGACAGTTATTATTTTACCTCAAATAATCTACGTAATTTAAATGGCAACCACGGACTTCTACTACTACTACTAATACGACAATACACACATCGCTACCTAACCCCAATGTAAGTGTAGCTTGTGTTATGGGTACTAAGATGACTGGTGAATACTTTTTTATGAATAATATACATAAATACTCGTAATATATACAGATGAGCACCCAGAAACTGGAAACCATTCGTGGTCATCACACAAACATTTTCCAGCTGTGGAAGCGCAGTGGGCAGCGACCTTGCTTTCTGAGTCCAAGGCCGTGGGTGCGATTCTCACAACTGGACAATGTTTGTGTGATGAACATGAATGTTTTTCAGGGTCTGTGTGGTTATCTATATATTGTAAGTATTTATGGATATTATTCATAAAAAATATTTACCAGTTATCTTAGTGCCCATAACACAAGCTACGCTTACTTTGGGGTTAGATGGCGATGTGTGTAGTCAATACACACATAGTATACAGTCATATAGTATATTTATTTTAACTGTAACTATAAAAGGCTATATCCATAGTCAGCTTTGTAACAGAAGACCTTCAGCACAAACGGCTGAACTTAGAAATATGAAAATTTGAGAAAGTATTCCTTCAGCATCCTATAGGTGTATCTGAAAGATTTTTTTTAATTATATCCCAAAGGGTTTAAACAGCAGAGGACAGCAGCAAGCAAAGCAATTTAGTTGAAGCAATTTCTGTCACAGTTTTTAAAATAATACCTTCAAATAGGTTTGATAGCGAAAGAAAATTTGTACGGATGAAAGTCCGTCATTTTTCAAATTACAGTAGAACTCCAATTATCCGAACTCCGACTATCCGAATCGCCGATTATCCGAATCACAAAAATATTTGAAGTGGATGGAGCGTCAGCCCGAGTGTGACCACTTGCAACTGCTCACCGTCAAGCGAATGCGTGACCTGGCTGCCCGAAAACGGTTGAAGACCGCAAAACAGCTTACATTGACGGAGATGTTTAAAAAACAATGATTTTTATTTCTAAACTTGTACATAAGTACATTTTATTTATATTTAAAACATGTGAAAATTTCATGTTTCTTTCATTTAATTCAATAAAAAAATAGTGCAATATCAAAACGTAGCTTTTATTCTCTCCAATGGCAATTTTTTTTTAAAAAATCCGATTATCCGAATATTTGATTATTCGAATACCCATTCGAATAATTAATCCCCCGGTCCCCATTAATTCGGATAATTGGAGTTCTACTGTATATCACGAAAATTGGCATTTCGGCTTTGATTTAAAAATATGATAACGAAAAAACAATTTAATTGTAGCTGGTTTTCTGGAGCCTATATAGGCACGAAGTCGCTGTCTATGTATTCATAGGTATTTGAGTGCCAGAGGGTGAAAAGGTCTTAACAATTAAGCCGGTTATAAGCTTGTTTAATTTTTTTTTTTTTTTAATAAAATTACTTTTAACTATTATTCAGTAATGCAAATAACCCACTCAAAACTATGGGCTAATTACCGTTACGCGTTGACTTTGTGACGGTTCCATAACTGTTTATATTTAGGTACTTGTCGCCCTTCGAGTGGTTAGTCACTCCCTTCGAGGTCACAGTAGGTGGAAGCTTTGGGTTAATGCCGTGGCAATTTGAAAATCTTAATTTTTTTATTTTAATTATTCTTAGCGGAAAGCTTACGGCCTTCCGGGATGAAAAGTGTCATATTATGTGATATTAACCGCCGCTCGCTTCCGAAAATCCGTCGGGTTCTTTCGCGGGATACAGTAACCGGGAAAATAGCCTGTGATATTCCAGACGAGGTATATAAACGTACAATTTATATTGACCCATTCATCGGTTCTGATTTGATCGAGTAACAAACATCCATCCAAACTTTTGCATTCATTTGTAATAAGATGGACAACTTCGTAGCGAAAGCTATCTTTCTGTAAAATTGCGCGAAGTTAGCTTTAGCTGTAAAGCCGTCCATGGGAAGGAAAGGCTATTTTCTTTAATCCCTCAGTCACGTTACCTTCGTGACTTACCGGGATAAAAATTATCCAAAATCGATCTCCAGTATGCAAGCTATAAATGTGGTGTGATGAGTTTCATCAAAATTGGTGCAGTGGTTGAACCGAAAATGGGTCACAAACAAAAAAACTCATTTTCGGGAGAAAATTCAGAATTTATTAATGCCCTGGCGAGGTTCAAACCCGGTATATTCCATTTATAATACCACAGCCTTCTCTACTCTATGCTATATAATATTCTTCTTTTCTATAAGCAAGGAGGCTTGGAGTAGTTGTTTACAGCGTGACATTATTTAGGCCGAGGATGACAAAAAGAATACAAAGTAGAGAAAAATTTGTTAAAATAATCTAAAATTTATAATTTTCAATGTCACGCTTTCAAAGTATGTAGGTTTTTCATAGCAAACAAAACAGCCAGGTGATACAATTCATAATAACGAACGCTAATTTTAAACACTGACTCACCTCTGTTACAAAGCGGTTTCCGGACGAATGTTGGCGCCCAAATTTAAAATTGGAATCGTAAACTTATTTCGTAATCTGTTGCGATATTTTTAATGTTTCACAGATGTTAATAAAGAAAACTGTTTCAATTTAGTTTTTAACTTCAAACCATAGACATCACATATCTTTATTAATACACTTTGAAGGAATCTGTGATTTTGTTTGTTTCCTATAGATTGATTATTTCTCCTCAAATGTTGAGTGTGTTTTAATCTATGTATATAGTTGGCGTGTTAAATAGATAAATGTAAATTTATTAAAATTAACGAATTAAAACTATGATCCTATTTATTTTTTTATTGATTGTTTTATTCACTAACAACTACTATTGCGGAACGAAGCTATAAAATAGACATTTCTTTTTTTAACTGTCTACTCTATGTAGTGCCTTCTCCAAGCAACTTGATACTGGCAAAGTACAGTGTGCTGTTTCGGCACTACGAAAACCATATATCAAAAGAAGAAGAATAAGGATCTCCAAAGAACTCAAATTTAGATGACAGTTTCATAAAAGTTGGGGAGTCGAAAGACACTCGTATCTCACATGTTTTCGTGACAGTTCGTTCGTATTACATGCATGACATGCTTATTTCATTATTTGACGGCTGATTGCTTATTTCATTAGTAGACAGAATCAATGTGTCCTTCATCCAGACCGCATTGGTCTGGATGAAGGACACATTGATTCTTGACATTGACACTGCTGAGAACACGATTCCTGCAACAGCTTCTTTGTTAAAAGGTGACTTAAAAAAACCAATTTAAATTTCCTATCATCAATGTCAATACCTTTATTCGTGACTTTAACTTATTAACTTTACTTACAACAATACATACTTTACTTATAACATACATTTACATACAATCTTCCAACCACCATTTCACCCCCATATGAGTTGATAATCTAACTAGCTAACATTTAACAATGTCGTAGTAGTTTTTAGACATTGTGTTTAGCGAGTCAGTGACCTTTCGCTTTTATGTACAGGTTCCAAACGTGTTCTGGTCTAAGAAGAAGCCCACAACAAACTTAGCCGGGTGTTTAGTTTTGTTATCACCATCTCACATTGTCATTTAAAATTATTAGAAGAGCAACCTGGTTAGAGCAATAATTCACACCCATGCTTTTTTATCGATTACATAGTCCTTTATACTATAATAGGACTTATCTATAAGCTTACGTTTAATAAGGATAAATAATAATTGGGATGTTTACCACAACAATTGTTGTAGGCAATCACAATTAGTTATATCCACATATTATATAATTCGGATCACTAATAATTAATGACTAATTGTTACCTAACTAAACACAAGTCAAGAGTTACGGTTCATAAGACACTGTTCATTGTCTAAGTGACTGAATGACTTCATTATAAATATTGGCTGTATAGTTGCTTCCTGTCTAGAGTGTTGAATTATTTCGACGAGATAAATAAATGTCTGTTTGCTTAGTTAGTTCAGCGATAGCCAGTCAAACTTTTATTAAATTGTTGTGTGTCAGTGGTCAATGAGGAACCACTAAAGTAAGGTAAGACTTAGACTGCATCGTTACTTACCACCAGGTGAGATTGCAGTCAAGGGCTAACTTGTAGTGGAATAAAAAAAAAATTTATCATTAAATTGTTTTTTGTTAGTGCTGTTTGTTATCCGTTACTATTGAGAAACAAATACAATTGCGGGGCCTTAGATGTGATCTATCTATGAGAAAAGGGACAATAGTAATACCAAGACCAAATTCATATTAAAATACGAAGGACCAAGCAGACGGCCCACCTGATGGTAAGTGGAAACCCATTACCTATAAGCAGAGCAAGTTCACACACAATCTACAGGGCATGCAGTCCGGTGTCCGTCAAATTTAGGTGTAGGTGTTATACCTGATGTTCCTAAAATTATTTGATACATTTTTGAGTCTGTTTAAAATCGACAAAAAAAAAATTTTGGTTAGTATCAACATGCCTAATATGTCAACATTGCTTTACCAAATCTATCACTGTTGCAGTAAGACACACACATTAAAACTTTGTCAGAAATGCTTATTTCAAGTATAATATTAACCTTAGCAAACTAAGAGTGAGGTTACGGGTGAATATTAATAAAATACAAAGTTGTATTGGTAAAATCTCAGCCACTCAGTGAGTCAATACCTAATATAGTCATTTAGGTATTACTGTGGCCCTCACAAGCATTTTACAGTGATGACATAATATCAGACGCGATCAAGATCGTAAAATGTAAACATAACATTTTTATGAACTTTTACACAATACACTAACAAACCTGCAGTTAAAAAGTCTCTTTCTATTACTTTTACAGTGATTCCTAATTAAAATATGGTTTTTTTTCTTATCGGAGTATGATATTCGGGTTCTAAAGTACTATGCCTAACGATTAAAAAAACTTAATTGTAAAAGTTTAATAACTCCTCCGTAAAGGAACTAAAAGTTTTTCTTAACTGTGTCTAAATGCTACTTCTTCGTAGTCTAATGGAATTAGGACTCAATATCGGGTTAATTAGAATAAATCGGTTTAAATTCTAAAAATAGTATGACTCACCTGTTGAGCCACTGGCTCTAAAATGCTCTCGATAATCTTTGTGTGAAACACCGGCATATTGGATGTTCTTAACACTTAAATAACATTAGAAAAGTAGCACAACACAGCGGTCACGAAAATAATTTACAACACAAATTATATAAAAACACAACCAAAACACAATACGGACAGAAAAATACTGTAGGTAATAATTACTGCATCAAAAATTCAAACGTCAAAAAACATCAACTGACATTTGCAGTGAGGTGTCAAATATACTCAATGTCAGTTTTAACGCAGGATGGGCTTATGCTGTAAGATTTATCCACAACCAGACTGTCATCAAATCATCACGTACAAAACTTTCCTATTGACAGATTAACTGTCTGTAAACTTGGCGGATTTCTATGAGATGAAAGGTGATGATATTATTATCACCTCAATTGCAGAGAGGTTTGCCACTATGCAAAATTTACTAATTGCCAAAAAAGATACAGAAACACTCCGCCGATTCCGATCATTAGGTAGTTAGGTATTGTAAACGTGTTGTCAACAAAGAGGTTACCAGCGCTGTTGTTGAGAAAGCTATAGTCGTAAAAATGTAATAGGCCCGTTTTGACATTTGTCATCGCGACGTAACTAGTTATGGACCATAAGACTCGGGACTCGATACTCACGATAAATCAATTCAAGTTTTTATCAGTACTTGATTGATATTATTATGTATTGTAAAGTGTTCGTTCGTTCAAAGTATTCCTTTAACTTCACAACCAATACGCGTGACTGGCTGTTGATTATACGTCCACTTTTCAACATTTTGAAACAGAGTTAGTACTATATAACAACAAACACAAAAATCGAGTCAAATCACTATGTTTAAATTAATGTCCAAAATAGAAGAGCCATAGTTAACGTAATAGTAAACAATATATATCAAACTTAAACGAGCGCACAGTCAACTTTACAAGATGAGGAACGAAAAACTGCGCAGTGCGCGCGGGGACGCTTCAGTCATGTGCCGTTTGGTCAGATACATCAACCCAGACTCATTATTTAGAACCCATTTTGAGAACCAAGCTCATTCTTTGCAGTTAAGATTACTACACAATATTTAATTTCGATATTCAGTAAAAAAATGGTTACAGCTCTAGTATAAAAAAAAAAAAGACTAAGAACGTAACTGTTTTCGGAACGTTTCGCAACAATTATAAATTGCATGCTACGATAAATTAAGCGCAAAAAGAATACTCGCGATATATTCTTTCATATTATTTAACGTCGCAAAAAAATTTACGTATTTTTTAAAACACTGTATGTAATTGATTTTTATTTTATTGTTTCTTTCAGTTTCATTCCAAGTTACATTCTATGGTCTTGCACAAATGTCAAAACGGGCCTATTATATTTTTACGACTATAGTAATTGATAATATAAGGAAAAAATTTATCTTTAAGGATAGGTTAAATGCAATTCATGGCACTCTTGTTCATAAATGATGTTGAGCTTTGCGCATTTGATCATTAGCCCATTAGCGTCCCACTGCTAGGCCGATGCAGGGAGCTTTTTTCACGGTGCTCTTCATACAGGCCTCCCTAGTATGAGTGCCCATGCACTCCCACTGGTTTCACACTGAACTCTTCACCTTGAAATCTAGTTATATGGAGTTTATAAATGATTCATTTACTTTTTGATTAATAAATATAGGAGATATTATGCTCTACGACTTTTAATAGTATGTATATATGTACTTACTCATTTATTGTATGTTAAAAGTATTTAATTATGTAAGTGTTGTTATTATATATATTAGTTTATTTTTATATTTATTTATTTATTATATTATTTACTTTTTATCTATTTGTGCACACTAGTTTATGTATTAGCATGTAGTTATTTGCATGTATGTATTTTAATATTTGTACCACCAGCAGTCTATTCTCCTCTTTTTTTTTCCTAATTCTAAGGTTGCCTGGCAGAGATCGCTATTAAGCGATAAGGCCGCCTTTTGTATTACTACTTCTTTCGATGTTTCTGTTTTTGTTATATTTTAAATGTTGTGGTATACAAATAAAGAGTTTAAATAAATAAATGCTCTTAAAACCGAGACATTATACCAAAGACAAATGTCAAAGTGTCTATTTATTTTATTTTTGTGGTACCTACGTGCAGCTCAACCTGCGCTGCACTGATAGTAATGAAATTTGACAGATTGATTGCTTGCTGGTCAGAGATAGAGACGGACATAGGATAATTATTAGGTAGGTACTACGGGAAAAAAGCCTTCCTACGGGTTTCATAAACCATTTATTCTGTAGTATATGTTGGCTCCGTATCTGTTTGGCTCAACTGCTGAACTGTTATTAACGTAATATAGAACAAAGACATATTGTATTTCGGAGACCGACAAAGTATATTTTTAAGTCCTAAAAGTTCATATAAAATACATATTTAATTGACGCTAGGGCTACATACTACTGCGATGCGGCAGACTACAAGGCACGGGTCTCCTCTGAGAATGCCGTAGTCCATCACGCTGGCGGATTGATAGACTTCAAACGCGTTTGAGAACACTGTTGAAAACTTTCCTGCACCGCTAAAACAAATGTTAAAGTGCGTGCGTGAGGTGCGTGCCAGGAAAGAATTCGGTAAGGGAAGCTGAAGCTCAAACCACTATCACAGAGTGTGTTAAGTAATACGATACACATTGTAATCAAATAATTTATTTGTTTCTTAAATAATTAATAAATTAGATACATTCTATTAAGTCTTTAGCACGTGCGAACAGTAAAAAGGTAACAGTATACTAAACTAAACAAATTAATGAGAGCCAATTTGGCGCTTGTACACATTAATAATAAAATAATTTAATACACTAACATTTATTTAACATTTACTATCTGTACTCGGTTTAAAGTGGCTTAAAATCATAACATATAACTTGTACAACAACAAATTAACTCTCAATATAAATATAATCTAAACAATTTGCACAAACATTTTATCTACTTAACAAGAAACATTTGTTAATTTTTTTTATGCTGTTTATAATATTAACAGTGTTATCAAAAGAAGGTCGTTAAAATTCAAATTAAATAAATAGATTTAATTGAAACAAAGTACTTGTGCATATGTTCTTTTAACTATCTAAAAGTTTTGAGATCAGTTTTGAATACTTAGAATTATTCATTAGGTACTAATAAATAACTTACCTTTCCTAGGAAACCCATATGAGAATTATCATCTTTTTTTTCAGTTTATTAATAATAAGCCTTTCAGTCATCTCTGACATGTATAACTTCTGGGCACAAGGCCCAGCGCAGCGATCGGACATGGATATAGGATCGACATCGGATTTACAGCTTAGACTTTAAACGCTAACTGTAATGTGGTTTTGCGTAATTCAACGATTAGATACTATCAAGTGTAAGTACTAATAACCGGGAATGACTGACCTACTGATGAAATAAATACGTACTAATTTAGACGTAAAATTAGCTAAAGTATGTATTCACTTTTTATAGAAAACTTGAATTTTAGCCTTATCGCATTTTAACCAACAGGTGTTGTGAGAAGCAGCGTAGTGGGATGGTAGAAGTAATGTATGAGTTACCAGTTCAGTTAAATATAGAGTTAAATGACCTAAAATCTGTCATAAAAGCAACTTCAGACCATTGTTCATCACGGCAGATGTAAAACATCAACAAGTTGTGGAGATCGGTTACGTTAAGGGAGCATATAGACCTCCATTTACTGTGACGGTTTAAAGGCCAATCTTACTGCCTAGGCTCACCAATATACATTTTTCATGATAAATGGAGTGAGCGAGGTAATAGGTAATATTATACAAAATTGCACTCGTTATGCTTATTCTCGCTGAATCTATTTGTTTGTTAAAATTATATTGTGTCTGGGTACTTAATGGCTATCATTGATCGCTTACTAACTCTTAAAAAAATTAAGGAATTATAAAAAAAAAACTTAAATCCATGCGATGTTTCTCAGCATGGTACCTATACGCAAAGGTCGCGAATCTTTACGTTACTTTTACTATTATTATAGCTAAGCGAGGTAAATTAAGTCCATTTTGTTCTGAGATTTTAGAGAGACAGTTTCTCGAACTTTATCAGGACTGCTGCTTGATTGCCACAAAAATTTAAATTTTTTAAATTTTTCATGAATACAAGTATGAAAATTTGCAACTCTGCAATAAAATGTTATCTGATAAAAAAATAACATTTTGGCAAACACTCGAAATGATGTCGTGCTGATCGATCGTTCTAGTTGCCGTGATTTGTTAAATGCTATAAAGTAGCTACAGCATAACCCCGCCTATCATAAACGTAGAGGAGCAGAGATGATACAAACAGCATATGTGGCCGGTGACGGAGACACAAACGGAGAGACAAATTACGGACGTGGCGCGGGCACCGAAAATATTTTGTAAATAAAATGTTTCTGCACGGGTCCGCCATTGCCTAACAAACCACAACTTAAAAACATTAGACACTGTTATTACCGGTACGAGTAGAAACATTTGAAACTTATAAATATTCCACAATATCACACTTGATGGAAATGTTTGGGCAGCTGACCCCGTAGCTGAGGTTCAGTCCATGCGGCTGACTCTTGTGTCTTTCGGTCAGGAGCTTGTGGAAGATGGGCAGGATTGCGCACTCGAATAACTCAGACTCTGAGCTAGCGGTGTACATCTTTCTTTCTGTCGACTCTTGTCGTTTGGAATCCTTTCGGGAATATGTAGCTGATTTCCGTTCGTCTCTCTGGCCTGGTGAAACTGCAAAAAAAAAACTCGTGTGGGAATCATGGTTTAAACTTAGATAGCTACGAAGTTTTGGTGACTGTCGAAATCAATATTGAAATGATTTACGCAGAAGACCTCATCAATCCGTCCGAATGACAAAATTCCCCACAAAAAATATTAGTCGTCTAGCGAACGAATGTCAGTCTCAATCAAGCTACTTGACATTTACACGCTTGAATAGGTTCAACAAAAAAAAAATGGCAACTTTTGAGTTAAAAGTTTTGCATTGCAGGAATCTTTGTTTTTGCCCTGCGTTACATTCGGAAAAGTCATTCTCATTTGATTAGCTAGAAATAAAAATATATTGTAGTATTCGAGATGATCCGGAAAAACTAAATAGCCTGACAATGCAAATGTGTTGAAAAGATTGGTGTTTTTAAACTTACCAACTTTGTGCCTCGAAGCAACATTAGGACTGCTCTTGTGATGATCAGGCCGGCTCTGAGTGGCCTGCGTCAACCTCGGCGAATCTCCCACTCCCTTCGCCCTTTTCAAAGGTTCTGCTTCTTGCCTTAACCGTTTCGAGGGCGATTCTTGTCCCTTAGTAACCCTTATTGTATCAGGGTCCTGAACCACCCTCTTCGGAGATTCCTGTTTTTTAGAAACCCGTATGATATCTGGCTCAGGTTTTCTGTCTATGCTTTCTTTGGATTCCTGTATAGATTTTTCATATACTAGTTTTTTGGGCAGGTCTTCGAGCCTTCGTTGTGCAATTTCGGCATTTTCTTCCATTTCTTCTTGATATGTTCTTATCTGAAATCACGGAAAAGAGACGTGTAACGTATTATTTTATACTAGACATAAATGTTTTTTTTTAAACGGTGATAGTGAGTAGGATTTCGACACTACTTTCGGGGGGCCGACTAACTTTTCTAAGTTATGTGCGTTTTCTAAGGAATCAAATACCACTTAGGTCAAAGATGAAGAAAAGCATCGTGAGGAAACCTGCATGCCTGAGCGTTCTCCAAGGTGTGTGAATTCCGCCAATAAGCATTGGGCTAGCCTGGTGGACTACGGCCTTAACCCGTTCTGATTGTGGGACGAGACCCGTGGGAGACCCGTGCCCTGTAGAGGGCCGGCAAAGGGTTGATTGTCGGATTGTTTGTAATTTAACTAACTGTAGAAATTGTTACTAAAAAAAACATCATAAATATATAATGAATAAAATCATGGATGTTTACAAATAACTTACCTTTAAGATTATTGACTTAATACGACTATTTAGGTAAATATTCAATTCCTGCATTCTTGAAATTTTAAAATCATAATATAATTATTAATCAATCATTATTATATGGGACATTACAAAAAAGTGAACATGCAAAAGTCAGTGAAATATAAAGGTTAACTTTTAGATACCTGAGCAGAAGACTGTCTTCTCTTAGCTTGTATCTGATGAGGAGGTGTACTAACGGGCTGCGGGAATTCTGAACCTCGACGCTATAAATATTGAATGTTGTTAATTATCATTATGCACTGGATTTTCAGAAATTTCTTCTTAAATTGTTATATTACCAGTTTATTACTACGGTTTTTTTACGAATCCCTTTGGAATGATTTGTTTTCCAGGGATAAAAACACTCTATGCCAAAAATATTTTTTTTGAAGTTATACTTCTTTTGGCGCGTTAGGGAAATATGGAGAGAGTAAATTTTTACGATGCGTGCGCACACCGTCACAAAAAGCCGCCACAATGAAGTTAGCTCTAGTCAACATGTTAGTTTTTCTAAACAAATTTTGACAGTTAACATTCAATAATTCAAACAATACCTTTTTTCTATTGTAAGTGTAACTTTTACTTCAAACACGAAATATATTGCAATAAGGCGAAAGATAAAATTTTTTAAAAGACTTATCTTGTTACGCCAAATAAGTATAAATTCTAAAGCGTGTACAAGAGTACACACACGTTTTTTATATATTTTTTTTTAGTTAAAGCGTGAAGAAAAAACAAATATTCGCGCTTATAATATGACTAAGGATAATTACCTTAGAAAGTCGATCTGTCATACGAAGTGTCTCTGACTCCCGATAGCCTTCTGGAGTGCCAACTCTCACTGCACCAGCTATAAAAACAGATGAATACGATTACTCTTGATGATGATACTTAATTTACATCTTGATCAGAAGATTGAGAGATTTTTTTTTATTCGTCTACAAGTTAGTTACTTGACTGTAATCTCACCTGGTGGTTAGTGATGACGCAGTCTAAGATGGTAGCGTGCTAGCCTGTTAGGGAGTATGGTAGTCATGAAACTAATCGGTTTCTACGCAAAATCGCACCGGAACACTAATTCGCTTAACGGCACGTCTTTGTCGGTAGGATGGTAACTAGCCACGGCCAAAGCCTCCCACCAGACCAGGCCAGAGAAGAATCAGAAATTATAAATTCCCGAATCCTGCTTAAAATCATCGCGCTCACCGTTGCGCCAGGGAGGTCATCGAAATTCTCCAGTTAGCTGAATTTCTTTGTTAGATAAACGATAAACATTGAAGATAGAACTCTTACCATGGTTGATGGAGGTGTTAGAAGCTCTTCTGTCTGAAGTTCTATCAGATTCTCTGGAAATATATTGCATAAGGTTTACAATCAGGAAAAAAATTTGGTTGTCTGTAAAGTCGGGTTACTGACGATAGTTGAACGTGACAACGTCGTAAGAAAATACTGATGGAATGGTTGCATTTTTCAAAAGAAAATTTTAATTTTATTTGTTTGATAGATATTATCGTTGCTATAAACAATTGACACCACATTCATTTTTCACTGCACTTCATCCTTGCCGAAAACATATAAATGTATTATTGTATAGAAGCTGTCCACGCGGACGCATCGCTCACTCAAGTAGGAGAGAGACAGATGTCGAACGCGGAGGCCGACTGTGCCTCTTTGTCGCTCGTTCCGCGCTCTCGCTTGCACTTCAAGGCTTGAATGGAACGCCTCAGAACGAGGTAACCCCGCATACGTCATGTTTTTTCGTGCGTGCAGCCGGCTTCATCGAATTATAAAACGTTGTCACGTCAAAAGAGATTGTAATTTAATCTTTTGGGTATCTAAGAGTTATCTTGCCTTTGGTGGTGAGGTGATGATGATGACTGTTGACGACTCTTCTCCGAAACACTCCTCTGCATGGGGGAATGGGCGTGACCTTCAACATAGAGTCGAGTTAAATATTTGATTGGTACAAGTACAACTCTCAATAGCTAAAGCAGTTACTGTAAGAGTTAGTAATATCTGCTGAGAATGCTCCCAAGTTAAAATGAAACATGCTTGTGTATTCTTAAAAAAACATACAGTCGAATACCTCCTCCTTTTATTTAAGTCGGTTGAAAAGTAATTGTTTCCGTAACCTTAATATTCATAAAATAGTTTAACAATAAAACTTGTCAACAGTGCGACTTGACTGGTTTGCTGGTAATCTAACAGATCTTCGGCAATGTACCCTCTACGCACGTTTCACTCCGAAACCGGAGCATCCTCAGAAGATGTTGACTTTACAATCAATAATTGTAAAGTAAATTTTAGCAATCATGATGGTGCGGTGTAAAAGATTGTAGAGAATCTGTATGGCATAATATTTATTATGCCATACAGATTCTCCTCAGCAAATTAAGCTTCATTTTCATCATATATTGTCTCATTCCAGTAGGTAACGCATATTTTAATCCAATGCATCGTTTGAACTTTTTAATAATATCAGCCGAAAGAATCAAGGGAACGTGTGGTAGAACTTGTTTCAAACTTTGATTATATACACGTTTAATCAAATTGTTACCCGCGAAAATTAAAGTAAAATTTTGAAGAACAATCGGGTTTTAAAGTTAAAACACATCAACTTACTTGGCGGGGATTTTTGGCAAGTGTATTGGAATGTGTTGGTGTCCCACAAGTCACTTTGTACAACAATGAAATTCTCCTTTTTCCTCTTCTCCGAATCTCTTCTTTGACCTAAAAGAGTCATATTATCTAGATCAGTCAATATTATTTATGTAAATTCGTAAAAAATCTGGATATTATTTATTTCGAAATTTAATTGTATTGCTATTCTAAGTCAGGTCCCCAAAAATATTAGTGAAACTACATTTAAGTCTACTCAAGTCAAACATTCTTTGCGTTTACTTTAGCTGATTCTTAATTCAAATTCAAATTCAAATTCAAAATTCATTTATTTCAAGTAGGCCTAGTTATAAGTACTTTTGAAACGACAAGTCAGTCTGTTTGTAGTGACTCTACCACCGGTTCGGAAGGCAGATTCCACTGAGAAGAGCCGGCAAGAAACTCAGCTAATGGTTTAAGTTTTAATAAAATTATCATGTTGTTATAGATAGAGAGTGAAGAATATTGGTACAAAAATAATGATATAGGCCCAGAATCAAGAACATACAGAAACACGACTGATATTGAAGCTTCAAAACCCTTCTTCTTTAGTAGTGTAACTCGCACAGGCGGTTTATCATTTCATTCATTTAGCACTGACAGTCTTACCTCTACGTTATTATGAAAATTAAGCTTAATTTTTATAATATATCATGGATTTCCGCAAAGTAACGCCTGCTTCTATCCATATTACCTCCAATGTTCTAAACGTTTACCATAACATGTGAAAATAAAAGAAAGGTTTTTGAACTAGCTACATTCCGCGGGTGTGGCGTGTGTGGAGACGTGCGTGGGGCGTTTCCACTGGTTTTGGACTCAATGTTAGCCCTTAATAACATTGTGTCCAAGTAGTTGAACGAGGGTTCTGTATGTTTTTATTTCTAGGGATAACTAATTTCGTACATGATTTTTTCCTTTCCGTTGATGAGTAATCGTGGTCTATATCCAGAATATCTTCTAGCTCTTGCTTCGGCTTAGGTGGATCACGTTCCTGACCTAAAAATAGGTTTAGTAAGTTTACAATTAGGTAGACAATATTTAGAAACTCCAAATCAATGTAATGTATTTTATACAGTACCAAGCTGATGGCCAGTGGCGGGCACTTCATACATACACAAAAACTATGCATACCCGAAATGCTTGTATAACTCGTCTGGGAGGAGGATTTTTGTTATTTTAAGCCATCTTCCTGCTTTATGCCTGATAGCCAATCTTTTTTATTTATTGTAGTGTGTATTGTCGTAGTATATTTATTTATTATTATTATTATTTATTAATGTGACACTCTGTGTGTGTAACTTGAGGCATAGGTGTTAAATCTCATATGCCTGTAATTACACTGGCCACCACGCCATGCGGAAGGATCGCAGCTGATAACCATCTTAAGGTTTGGAGCGGCGTCATCGAGGATTGGTGCGAGTGCTAAAGCTCGCCATAAGCAGACCCCCAGGGCTCAATGACATCGGGGGACCTTCGGACCGAAGAAGAAAAAGAAGAAGAAGAAGAAGAAACACTTTACTTTATTGCACGTATAACATACAGGAAAAGAAACAGTAAGGAGTATACAGTACACAAAGTAGACATGCAAAGGCGGCCTTATTGCTGCAAGCAACCTCTTACAGGCAACCTTTGTAGATAGGACTTACAGCAAAAGAACGAACTTTTTTTTAGAGGACCGAATTTTTTTGTCGTAATAATTGACGGACAAAGCAGATGGCGCACCTGATGGTAAGTGGAAAATCATCGCCTAAAAACACAGCAGCACTTCACATAGCATGCAAGGAGCACGTCCTGCAAAATGCCGACCTGTGCCCATCAATTTGAGGCGTAGGTGTTAAGCCTCATGTGTCTGTAATTACATCGCAACCACGCCCTTCGGACCGGAACACAGCATTGCAACAATGCTGCTTAGCGGCAGAATCATAGCCATAGTCCCTTTACGAGCCTGTCACAAAAAGTGGATCTATTTTAGAGCATCGGAAACAGTATTTTTTAGTCAAAGTCAAGCTTGTGTTATGGGTACTAAGATAACTGATGAATAATTTTTATGAATAATATACATAAATACTTATAATATATAGATAAACACACAGACACTGAAAAACATTCACGCTCATCACACAAATATCGTTCAGTTGTGGGAATCGAACCCACGGCCCTGGACTCAGAAAGCAGGGTCGCTGCCCACTGCGCCAATCGGCCGTCAAAAAAACAATTAGTGTGCATAAAACTTAAAAGACACAACGTAATGGTTCTTCTCATCCTCATACCTATGGCCTTCCGCTCCGCCGCAGCGGGCGCGGGCGGCTCGTGCTCGTCCACGGGCACGTGCATGAGCTCCGCCAGCAAGGCCCCGGCGCTGACACTCGACATGCGCCGGTGGCCGCGAGGAGCCGTCTTGTACGGCGGCTTCGTGTCGCTCGCTTTTGTCTGTTTCTTCTGCATTTCGGGTGTCTAAGAGAAAATTCTAAATTAAAAACTCCCGATTTTCCCCTGCCCTGCTCGGCTCGCCGCCAGTGGCATGCACAGGGTTCTGACCAGGGTATGCATAAAGAAGGAAGATGCCAAAAAATGGAAAAATCCTTTGCATTTATGACCTATACAAACATTTTAGGGTAGGCAGAGCTTTTGTGCACGCATGGAGTGCGCGCCACTGCTCACCGCCGTACCTCAAAAAGACTCACAGGAAGTTAAGTGTCCTTCAATTTTAAAGAGTTCTTAATTATCCATTTCATGTGTATTTACTGTTTCTTACATGCCGTAGAGAAGAATCAAGATTTTACGTGTACATAGGTAATGTACACGTAAAATCTTGATTACAGTTTTGGGTACAGATTAGGCAATGGGTCATCATCATCATCATCACCCAATACCGGCTCACTACAGCGGGTCTCCTCCCACAATGAGAATGGTTTAAGCCGTAGTCCACCACGCTAGCCCAGTGCGGGTCGGTGGACTCCACACACCTTTTGAGAACATTATGGAGAACTCTCAAGCATGCAGGTTTCCTCACGATGTTTTTCTTCACCGTGATTTTTAAATTGCTTAAATTAAAAACACACATAACTCTGAAAAGTCAGTGGTGCGTGCCGGGACTCGGACTCGGTCTCCACGTGAGGAAAGCCGATACCTTACCCACTAGGCTATCACCGCTAACATGCAGCTGGGTACCTAAATGTAATTGTACATAGAGCTAAGTACCTTATTTACTTTAGGAGTCGCTGCCTTCGAGTACATGGGTTCTTGCACTTTAGCTGGCATCGACTTGGGAATTTCAGTGGTTTTGATTGCTGGAATGGTCTTAGCTTCTGCTTTAGCTAGTTCCACCGGCTTCGGAGGCTCTGATGGTTCCTAGAAGAAATTCCAGTTCTCATTTGAAACCGGATCACAGTTAACAATAACCGTATATTATAAGACAGCAACTTCAAGAATAATTGTATGAATGAGTATACTTTTATTGTACACAACACAGAAAACAAAAATAGAAATAATTATAAAATGCAAATACCATAGAAAGAATTTACAATTTGGCCTTTATCGCTACATTACGGCTAGCATGGGCAGGCGACAATTTTCTCCCCAGGGAAAGGATAAAAAAAAAAATTATCTACTGAAAACTCTTTAACAGAAAACACAGTACATAAAAGTTTTTAGCCCGAACCAGGATTCCAACCCAGGAATACGTAGTTAAACATAACAACTTAATCAACTCAAGGCAATTTATTAGTAGTTAAACACTAACCCTACTTCAATATCAAGATTAAAAATACAGTTTATTGACTTTAAGGACGGATGGACAAAAAAGCAAAAAAAAACACTTACGCTTATATAATATTAGTAAGGATATACGATTCAGGTGGTGTCATAAATGTCTTAAATAGTCGCTTACTTCAGAGGACCATCCGTAAGGCAGTTTGGCAAGTTGGTCCTTCTCAGGCACAGCTTTCGAAGAAGGTGGACTCGTGTAGTCCAGGTGGTTCTTGAAGGAAACATTCTTGGTTTGCTCCTTTCTGGGTTCCTTCAGCGGCTCTTTCAGTGTTTCTTTTACGGGTTCTGGGGGAGCAGTTGGCTTTAGCCTGAAATTAAGTTTGAGATTTTAAGTTGGATGTTAAACGTTTAATCAGTTAATTTTAAAATTCGTGCTTTTCTTAAGATTAAGCAATAAAGTCGAGGCAAGTTTTTTAAAATTCATAATTCCATTAGTCCTACTGGTTTTTTTCTGTTATTTTTTTTTAGCTAGCTAGGCTAGCAGTTGATCGCGACTTCGTCCGCGATGAAGTTTGATTTGCCCTGAAAATGAAATCAAAATAAATCGCGGGACCGTCTGCGCTTATTTCCAGGTTCCCAAAATCTTTTCCACGATTTATACGTAATCAGGTCTCAGTCAGACAGAAATACATTCCTACTCTCCATAACTATCCATAACATAATGCTACATTTGATTTATAAAGGCGAAGTTTTTACAATAACTGTTATATAAATCTGCCTATAAGAAAAGGATATTAATTGTGTGCACCTAAGGGTGACTTAAGCGGATGCCCGCGACTTTTTCGGTGTAGAATTCCTGATTATCCGTGAGCTTGAGGTAATAATTGACGGAGTAAGTCGACTGCCTTATGCTCATCTGTTGGTAAGTGGAAAACCGGAACACAGCGTTGCAACATTGCTGCTTTGCGGCAGAAACAAGCATGGCGATAGTACTTCCCCGGACGAACTCTGTCACAAAATGCTCCATTACTACGGTTTTTTTCCTGTGCTATATATCTTATTATTGTCATTAATTAAGTATATTAAATTTAATGAGATGGGAAAAAGAAAATTGGGCTAAAGATATAACAAAGCGGTATCCTAGAGACGGTAAGAGAAGAAGGGGAAGACCATTCCGAGGGTGGGAAGATGATTTGAGAGCGACAGCAGGACCTCTGTGGACAAGGAAAACCTATGATCGCGAAGCATGGAAGAACCTGGGGAGGCCTATGCAAAGCAAAACAATCAAGCGTAACCGGTGTCTCGATAAGTAAATGATCAGTAAGATAAGATTCTTGAAAAGGCTATAAATAAATAAATAAATATAATTATTGAACTTACTTTTCCACTGAGTGATGATTCTGCAAACCGATGTATTCAGTTTCAGCGCCAGCTGATGCGCTGAGGCTGCACACTGACGTTATATCACTAGTTTCTGAAATGAGAAAATAATCATGAATTACCTATACTGTCTGATATTATAGTCGGTAACCCTTTAGTATTTTTAAAGCAGGGTTTAACCTGCAAACCTTGGTATTCTACGGCGACTAGTGTCCATTTTCAATATTCAATCTATCCGTTATCTACAGATCTATTCATGTGCGTACCCACAGCTAAATAAAGCATCAGAATACAAGTTTTACCCGGGTGACTGACGGTTTCTCTCGGAATGGGCAATCGTGTCCGTTGCGTGGCTGGAGACTTTGAATCTCTGACCGATGATTCTGAACTAGCGTCACTTCCCAGTTTGCTTAGCAGCATCTAGAGGAAACAAGAATATGAATTAGTAGTCAAGCTTTGTCATTAAAAACTCTAGTACTCAAATAAGTTTTTCAAGGCGCCAAAAAATAATCTTAGGTACTTCTATATTTACTATGTCTTGCCTTTCTTCTGTCTATATCCTTAAAACCAAAGAACAGTCGAACAGTGGTTAAACCTATGGTTCCGCAGCATTGTCGCTAAGTATGGGCCTCATAAGAAGGCTCAGAGTCACTAAGCGGGCGGTGAAGAAATGAATAACAATTCATTGTAAAGTCAACATCTGAGGATGCTCCGGTGTCGGAGCGAAACATGCGTAGAGGATACATTGCCTAGATCTATTTGTTTCATTACACTATACAAATTATCCTGCTTTGCGCGGAGTATGGCGAATTAAGCTTAATTTTCATAAAATATCTTGGATATTGGCAAAGTCAAGCCTGCTTCTATCCAAGCGCAATCACTGAGTGCGGAGGAGGGGCCCGGACCTGTAGCTCGTTGTCCTTGGCCTGCAGCGTGCGGCGGTAGCGGTTGTTGTGCTGGCGCAGCTCCTTGAGGCGGCGCTCGAGCTCGGGCCCGGGCTCGCGGCAGTCGTGCGGCGCGGCGGGCCGCAGCGTGGCGCGGATGCGGGAACCGCCCGTGCCGCCGGAGCCGTTGCGCCGCAGTTCCAGCAGCTGCGAACGGTTGTAGCTGCCCATTCCATTTTTGAACTAAAACTTCTTTAGGCGCGACTAGGGAGTAACTCAGATTTTTTTTCTCACGGAAGTAACGCTTGCGTCAGACGTCTGTGTAGTTTCCGCTCTTTAAAAATAATAATTTGGATTGCTCGTAACTATATGTCATACAGTCCACCGATGGACGTTGGGGTCTTAAGGTGCTGGAATGGCGAACCCGCAGCGGTAAGCGCAGCGTAGGTCGGCCCCCAACGAGGTGGACAGATGACATCAGGCGAGTAGCCGGGAGCCGCTGGAGCCAAGCGGCCCGGGACCGTGTATTGTGGTACTCCCTACAGAAGACCTATGTCCAGCAGTGGACGTCGATTGTTTGACATGATGATCATATGACATATACTCCACGCTATTTGACTTATAAGCAAGCTAGTGGCAAATATCATAATCAATTAAAATTATTTATTTCCAGTATTTTCAAACGGATCAATTGTGAATAGCAAAGTGAATAAAAACAGTTTCAAAAAAATATTTTAAATTGCTAATTTTTTTGAAAATCTCTAAATAAACTTGTTTATTTATTACTTTTGTAATAAATAATTATTGATAAATTTTCTGACGATTGCGACATTCTACAATATTTAATGACAAGGTTATATTGACATGTGCTTCAATTTTCTACTCTCAATAATTATTCTATTTAAAAAATGAAAATATTTATAAAATGTGAAAGTTATATTAATGAATTTTAAATAGAATATAGAATGAAAAAGGGAGTATTAAATGAAATGTCGGAGTTCCAGGAACATTTTACTCTTTCATCAACAAATAATATTAAAAGTTTTACTACAATCGCGCGTAAAGGTTACACACACACTGTTTTATTTTTTTATTCCACTACAAGATAAATTCAAATAAAAAAAAATGTTACACTTATTTGTATCTATACAAATACTACAAAGAGGAAGTTTGTGTGATGGTAAGTTTTAATCTACGGATCTGAGGAACCGATTGGAAAAAAACTCTGTTTTGGATTGTCCATTTATCGATATAGGATACGGCCCTTGATAGGAAATCCGAAGTCTTATGGATTTGAAACGTGGTCGCTTACTATGGGGCTCATAAGAAGGCTCAGAATCACTCAGCGAGCGAACCACAAAAAAATCTTTCCCTTTACAAAGCAATTAAATGACTTATTAACCGCGGGTAAAACCGCGAGGCGCAGCTAGTCTAGCAATAGTTAAAATTAAGAATTACCTTTGGTACAAAAACTAAGCACAGAGTAGCCGTTGTGCAGAAAATGATGAAGATTGCGATCAGCACAAATAAAACATCCTTATGATCGGCCAGCACCTAGAAAGAAACAGAAAGAATAGGTTCCTGTCACACATAACGCAGGTTTAGTGCCGGGGAAGATAAGCTTCTCAGAGACCAGTTGTCTTGTTTCTTTTGAATAATGTGTTGATGACCTCCCTGGCGCAACGGTCTGCGCTGTGAATTTAAGTAGGAGGTCCCGGGTTTGATTCCCGGCAGGGACAGTTTGGGAATTTATAATATCTGAGTTTTCTCTGATATGGGCTGGTTGGAGGGTTCTGACTACCATACTCCCTAACAGGTAAGCCCGCTCAACTTAAACTGCATCACCAGTAACCAAGAGATGAGATTGCAGTCAAGGGCTAATTTTTACTGGAATAAAAAATGTTTAACTTATTTATATCTATACAAATACTACAAAGAGGTAGTTTGTGAGGTTGTAAGTTGTAATCTGATGAACCGATTTAAAAAAAAACTCTGTTTTAGATTGTCCATTTATCGATAGGCTATAGGATAAACAACATCACGCTACGACAAATAGTAGCGGAGTATCAATAAAAACAAATTATAACAGAATTGTTCGTCTCAAAATCCCTGACAACATATGTCTACCTTTTAAGGTGGACTCTTACGCGGATGAACGCTTACGCTAGTGCAAGAATAAAACTTTTGAGCCAAAACATAAAATATTTTATACCCGTATAATTTGACAAATGTGTGAAAGTGATGCAAAAGGATTGAGGCTTATTTAAGGTTTATCTTCAAATGAAAGTTAATCACGAAGTCTTACCAATGCGCAAGGTGCGCCCATTATACACATTATAAGCACGTTATAAACGGACAAGCCGATGTGCTTCGAGTCGTTTAAAGCGGGGATTGATACGTGTCGAGTCTCCCATGCCAAAAATGCTCCGAATACCTGAAAAGAAAAAAATCATAAAGTGGTAAATCAAAAAGATAAAGAAATTCACGCCTCTATAATATATAAAATAAAAGGTGACTAGCCATACCAGCAGCAGGGCTAGCACGGGCGGGAGATAAAAATTATATCCCCCGATTATATCCTCTGACAAGGAATATAATTAGCGTGCCCACCTGCTAAATCGCTGGAACATAGAATAGGAGAAGTTTACCCCCGTTTAATAATACACTTCCTCTGAGAATTGATAAAGCTGTGGGAGAAGATACATTTTATCCTTTACCTGTGGATATAATTGTCTCCTGCCCATGCTAGCCGTGGGTGTGATAATAAAGTTAGCTTTCATGCTTATAATACCTAATCAGTCCTAAGATTACAATGATACATCTTATAGTGGGTAATGCAATGAAAACCTGAATTCATTAAATTTATATTAGAGACATGAAGAAATGGATAAGCTTTCAGATAATGATGGAGAGTGCAAGTTAAAGAATTATACAATATTTAAACAGTAGTCAAAGTAAATGTATGCTATCGGTACTGAGCTAGTGAGATTTAGAATTCAATGTCAATCTTACCAGAAGAAGACCTTTGTACGCGTAAATGGCTCCTATAAATATTGGCATCCTCTCTGACTGACAGTACTCGTTCTCTTGCACTATGACTATGTCTTCGCTTGTGGGATGAGGCTACAAAAAAAAAACGATTACGAAATTGAATTTAGATCTGAGCTTTTTTGTAAAGCTACCAATCGGTTCCTCAAAATTTCTCTTACAACCTTTCATCTACTATTCTAGGCCCACCCTCCCGTTAGCTACCCAATACTATACAAGCTTCTCTACGATCTGGGGGGGGGGGGGGGGGTTCAAGCTGTCCTGATAACAGCTTTTGTCTTGTTGCTGTAAATTTTTTTGTCTTGTTGCTGGACTTCTGATGGTAGGTAGTTCTCAAAATTTGCCCTTTCGCTTAACAAAAAAACGATCTCTTTAGATTTATTATTCGTAATCGTATGCTTACGTATGCTTCCATTTGTTTAGTGGCCCTGTAAAATGGATCAGATATCTGCCAAGTGGTCATGATGATCAGATCGATGCACAACAGCACACCCACCACCATGAACAACTGGTAATCTTTTATTACCTGAAAAAACAAATTTATTTTTAAGATCTTGTCGGATTTCTACTTAAGCTCGATGTTAATAATCATTCTATACTAGAATCTTCAGATGGCTTATTAAATTAATTAGTTCTTTCCTTATTAAACGGGTAGAGTAGGAAAAGGATCGCACTACTAAATACATTCTGTTATCTGGAGATATTGAATTAGATTCATTATAGTTATACAAAGTGTAAATGAAAACCGAAATAATACTTCACAGGCTTTAAGGATACCTA
This sequence comes from Pararge aegeria, assembly GCF_905163445.1. Lineage (NCBI taxonomy): Eukaryota > Metazoa > Arthropoda > Insecta > Lepidoptera > Nymphalidae > Pararge > Pararge aegeria. The sequence goes on from NC_053203.1 coordinate 1,455,464, forward strand.
CATTATGCAGTGTCACTGAGACTTATCTATGAAACAAAAAGATAAACCAAAAGACAAAAGACGAAACCAAAATTTTGAGTAAACCGCTATCATAGTTTTTTTCTTAAAGAAATCAGATACAGCCCTAACATCACATGCAAAACTAAAATAAAGTGACTCCTGTCTCTTTATTAGGTACGAGTAGTATAGCGTCGGTACTGTGCGCGTGTTGGTGTTTTAATTTACTAGGGCTGCCAAAGTAAACTCTTAGAATGTTTTGAATTCGTTTGTGTGGAATAATAAATACCTATGCTTCTTATTTTTACTTTCATGCATCCTTCAGCATTACTTCGTAATTCGGTTACACGTTTTATAGTTATGAACTTAGTATGGTTAAAAATAATCCAATTAGGGATCAATTTTAAACTAAAATTGAAAACTTAATGTCATTCCGTACCTTTTTATTAAGTTTGACGTCTGTGAAAATAGAGTGGACGCGCCAGGTCTTTGAGAACATCGCGCCAAATGCCAGACTGAAACCAGCCATCAATAGCCAAGCGCGAGCGGTGCATATGTACGGGAACGCCGCTGTATAAAATAATTTAGCGTTAGTCCTCTAAACCGATCTTTAATTGGGTAGTAAAAAATTTAAACACATAAACAATACATTTATATAATTCTTTAGTATGTATGAACATGCATTATTATTGATTGATACAAGTTATTAGCAAAAGCGAATTCAACTGAGGTGATTCCAGAGATGATTGAATATGTAAATGCCACTTTAAAACAGACATACAGAGGTAAAAAGAAAGCGAAAACATCAAAGTACTTACAAACACTGGATGGCAAAGCTACGAACAATACGAAAATCATCACGTATACCACCAAAAGCGATGGATAGAAGGAAAAGAAACCAAAACTTGGAAACATGCTGTCGACTCCGATGACCTAGAAAAAAGCCTAGGTCTTTCTCAGAATCTACAAGAAACAGGGGGTTAGTTCCCAAAATTTGGTTAGCGGGTTCCATTCTGCCCGGGGTCGAAGCTCAAGCTGGGAGTGGGTGGTGCAAGCTATTACCTCCTCGTGGTATTTCCTGAGAAAGACCTAAGAATTAATGAATACGATGAGATTATGAGCGTGACGAAGTGCCAGCATCATGCGAATCGAAAGTGCTAAGTTTTAATTCAATTTTTAATATTAACTATTTAGGAACCAATCGTTAAGGATTGGACAGCTAGATTAATAACAAATCAGTTTTAATTATTAACTTCAAATGTTACCTTCGATCCGATACAAGATAGAAAGAACACAAAGATATTTTTGAATGAAAACAGGATTGAAAATAGCAAAAGGCTAAGGAATATAAAAAAATGCACATACCGATGCTACTGAGACTGGAGTCAAGGCCGAGGAAGATAACACTGAGGTACGTGAGCATACATCCCACAATGATCAAATTGTTGAGGTGTGGAGAGGACATTTTGATGTATCTAGAAAAAAAACATTACATTACATAACATACATTTCGAAATTGATTTTCTATTAAATTTAAGTACATTTTACAACACACATATGTCCAGGTCAAAGATGGCTATGGTTATGATGGTTGTCCCCACCCCGCCTCTTGCCACGGGTCTCCTGACAAACATTTCCATCGCCCGCTGAGTGACACTTAGCCCTCTTATGAGGCCCGCGTTACTTGTCTCCTCATAAATGGCTGGACTGATTTGGATGAAATTTTGCGTATATATTTCAATGGGTTTCTGAAAGGTTTGAAAATAATTGGACCCAGATTTACTGGGCACTGGGTACAAATAGTTGATAAAAAAAACTCATAGTAACCTCTGATTCCTAAAATGTATGTTCATAGCTAAGAAGCCAGTAGCAAGACAGATGCCAAGCACGGAGCAAAACACGACCACCGCGTACAGTGTGATGTTCACTTGCGTATGCTCGATTAGATGAAGAGTGCGATCTTTTGGAGGATTCCTGAAACATATTTGTGTTGTTAGATTTTTACGGCTAATCTGGCAAACTTGCTATGTAAATAGGGAAGAACTAAAATGTCTCCAAGATGAAGCCAGTTTAAACATTTAATTCAAATAATTGAAAAAATGGGCATTGCCTTTTTGGCACAAGTTTGATTGTTCTGGTAACAATTGCGTAGATAATTTAACTGTATGGATAACTCTTTGCTTTCAACATTTTCTTCAGTTACGTATTCTAAATCAGTGCCATCAAATTCAACTTATACAAATATTAAATATCCTTATAGCAGTTTTTAACTTTCAAATTATGGGTCACATTGTATAATCTGTAAACGATCTCTATCAGCTTTCATCATCAGCATGGTATTTATTTTTATCCTCATCTCCTAAGAAGCCACTCGCATAAGAGCTGAGTTTGCCCAAGTATGGAGCATTATTAAGATGCACTTACTTTCCAACCCACTTGAATGGGTCCCCGCTGCCAAGGTCCAGTCGATCCCGTTCCGCACAATACTCTCCGACCTTCACTTCCCCGATCTGCTCTCCTTGGAACTGCTTCAGTAGAATTGACGCTTTGCGCTCGTTGTCGTAAAAACGTACTGGACCCTGAAATAATCCAGATAACAAGAATATACTTAAATATTTGGAGATAAGGGTCCTAAAAATATTATGTCTGAAGATAAACTAGAAAGATTAGGTTAGAAATTGGTGTAGTCGACCATAGGTCCTCAAAAAGCAGTTGGAGGAACTGGAGGATTTGCCCAGAATCACCAAGCTGGGTAGATGGGTTGGTGACCGCAGTAGATGCTAGTAGTAGCACAGCTGCTGCCCGCTCCCCTTTATATTTCCTTAGTCACACGCCGTTAAACATCTATCATTCAGTATTAAATCTCATAAATTTAAAAGGAAAGATCAGATAAAAAAAACATCAAAACATGCCACAAAGAACAGAAACTCACAGTTACACCCTCAAAGGTGACGTTGCTCAACGCGTCCAGAAACAGCTGCTCCCACTCTTTATCTCGATACCTGAAGTCCTGCACTGTCTTCTCTTTATACTTTAACTTCACACGATGCGCTACTGTCTGGATTGCTAGCGCCATCGCCCATATGCCTGAAACATTTATCACGTCGTTTTTAGATTTCCGCACCAAAATTCAGCAATGGAATCCTTATGATCCAACTTTGTCACAGCCGATTTTTTCACTAACTACTAAATCTATCGATATGTAATTTGAAAAAGTTAATTATATTTCTGCGGTTAAACATTATTCTCGGGCAAAACCGAGGGATTGAAACTTTAATTTACTACGCTTACTTTGGGGCTAGATGGCAATATGTGTATTGGCGTAGTATATTTATTTTATAGTGAGCTAGACTGTTATTTATATTTATACTTAATAATGTTTAATTTTAAATTTCGAAACTAACAGCATTAATTACGTATCGTTTTATGATTCTTTTATAAGTCTAATTTGTATTTGGCAACGAGACAAATTATACTTGTTCTTGGAGATGTCTCTTAAAAAGTTCAAAGTTTGTATTGAACGTAAGCTTATAGAAAAGTCCTATTGTAGTATAAAGGACTACGTAATCGATAAAAAAGCTTGGGTGTAAATTATTGCTCTAACCAGGTTGCTCTTCTAATAATTTAAAATTACATTGTGAGATGGTGATAACAAAATCAAATCAAATCAAATCAAATCGTTTATTTGCAGATTGGTATTACATTGTTAGTAGGTACACAAAACATAGGGACAAACAATCCGCCTTAGATGGCATGCAAAAAATATATATGATCGTACAATAATTATACAATAATAATACTATCTTAAATCAATCGATATTATTAAAATAAGAATAAAATTTAAGAGTGATATCAAAAGTACAAATATTATTATTCATGTCAAATTATAATCACTGTAAATGTCAAACCTATAATATTGTGTCTGTTAAATATTCTTGGATGGTATAATAACATTTCCCAATAAGTAATTTTTTTATCTTATCTTTAAAATCTACAAGATTTATGTTTCTGTTGGCTAGTGACGCTGGCAATTTGTTGTATATTTTAGGCGCCATAATGAAAATACTATTCCCAAATAACGCTGTGGAATGTGGCTTATACATTAATTCATTTTTCCTGCGTTCGCTATCACTATATGTAAACAAGTGATTGTTTTTTTTGATACATAACAAAAAAACAAAAAACACCCGGCTAAGTTTGTTGTGGGCTTCTTCTTAGACCCGGACGCGTTTGGAACCCTCGTAGCTTTAGTTTTAAGTTTACGAAAGTTGTTATCACCATCATCTCACTTCCGTGTAATTCTTATGTACGCATCAAAAGTGCCACCTATGGGCCTACTTGAATAAAGATATTTTTGACTTTGACTTTGACTTTGACTTGTGTACTCAAATAATTAGTATTAAAAGAGGACAGTAGTTTTAGTCACTCTTAACAAAATATAGGCACTACTGACCGTCGTATGTATAACCATGGAATCTGGAATATTCTACTCCTCTTCTCCGATCATACTCAACTTGGTAGTCTTTTGCAGTCTGAAAATATATTTTAGAAGTCTATTAATAATATAGCTAATATATTTTTATATCTTTTTAATATGCCCACTCTTGTGGCTTGTTTTGAATCACAAAATTATTTTATAGAAATTACGGTCTCCGCAGAATCCGTGTACATAATATAGACTAATTAAAAAAACTGGATTGAGGGAAAAAGGAACTGCTAAAATATAAGTTTTTAAAGAGATACATTGTTTGGAATAACTTTGAGAACAGTAAATCAACCAGCAGCAAAATGCCGTATTAACAGAGACAACAGATAAATGTTAAATGGTTACTTACAATTCCTGAAACGGTCGTTTCGCCGGTAGTGGAAAGCGGCAGCAGATCAGTTAGGATGGTGGTATCAAGGGCAGCGCTTAGCTCCCTTCGTGAACACGGAGCTCGTCTGGTCCACCACTTACTGCTGTAAGTACCCAGTAGGAGCCAAGTATAGGCGCGGCCGTACATTTCCAGTCTGAAAAAACAGAGAATTTTTATCGCGATATCTCTTTTAAAATTCCAACTTCTGAAGAAAATCTCCTTCATCGTCCTATCCTTTTCATTCTCCGTTTTTTGCCTTAATCTCATTCTCTTAACTGATATGATTTAGCGCTGCGCTTTATATGAAGACTTTATAAATATGAGCACTTCGTCACATTACTTTACAATTTATCCAAAATTTTAAATCAAAGGGAATAAACAGTGGAATTCAAATTCTTATTGGAAACGAAATATTTTGTAGCTGACTATTTGGAATTAAAGTGTAAAATACGCACTTGTACGCTTCACAGAATATCTTCAGTGCCCAAGTTTCATTGAAATTGCCCAATATAATTCTGATATCTTTCTCTTTCAGCTTAGACAGTGCCGTCTTTACTTCAGTTGCAAAACTCTGAGATTCATCTACTATGAAGTTAGCAGCGTCCAAATCAGATAGGAGACGGTTGTGTGCCTGTAAAATAAAGTTATTAAATCTCTTTTAATCTTGCTAAATAAAATAATCGTATGGCAGCTTGATCACTGAGCGAAATCACCCAGAAAAAAAATTACTTATAAAAAAATGACTATCATGCGATTTTCTCTACTTCTTCAGCAGAGCTTCAGCTTCGCAGGCGTAGATTTTTTTATTTGTAAAACTTACTTAAATTATATATGTGACATCATAATAATTATTCTTATCCTTTCAATCTATACACATTGTAACAATTATAGTGATGTTTACAGCCAATAAACAACATATTATCACTGATATGTAGGATGAACAATGTTGGTCACAAAACTGAGCCCAGTGGAACTCTTAGAGAACTTTTAGAGACAAATAATAGTATACGATCTAATTTCTAAAATTACCGTAGAACATATTTAAGTGCATCCATAACAGCGTAACATATTAAATCAATGTTCTGCAATGTGTAAAACATAAATAATATTTTAAACTTGAATTTTTGACTTACCAAAGCATATCTAGGTTCGTTCTGATAGATCGTGCCAACTCTTGTCCAATTGAAGTGTTCCAGCAATCTGATACGCGGCATGTTGAAAGCATTTTCTGACGGTACGATGCGAAAGAAGTTTGGGAATGCTTCTTTCGTGAACATGGGATGTGTGTCAGCATAGGATAACTGTAAGTATACGAGTTAAATGAACAAATGGACAACTGTTAACTGTCAAAAACATAATCATTAGTATTATGAATATCCCACTGCTAGATGCAGGTCACCTTTCTAAACCACATAGGCATAAAGAGTCTGAAAGCTTCATTAACTCGAATTGGTAACGAAAGGAGGTTGGCCAGCTACTGCAACAAAATGTTGCGCATATTGTATTAAACTTTTTAATCATGACCCATTTTTTAACTTTTCGAATTTGTTAAATTTAAAATGTTTTTTCAGAAGCAGCACGAATATTTCGGTCTCGGTATTTCGGATTAGCTTGTAGAACATGATCTAACTAGTGCATAAGTCAATAAAATTTACCAATGGAACATGCCTTGCGATGGTTAAAACTCTAAGTTATACCCATTTAAGCATAATAATCTCAGAAACATCCTCTGATAAAGGCAAAGTCTTCGAAAAAGAAAAACAGAACCCAGAAATAACCCAAAATAGAGCCATACATAAAAACAAGAAGCCTGTTAACCAATTACCCACTGAGAAAAAAGATCTAGATAAACTCATATTTACCTGTGTCAAATGCCAATGTTTAGAAGCTTTTGCTATTGGGTCAGTGACGTGAGTGCAGGCAGCTCCAAATAGCATGAGCTTGTGTGGTCCGCTGTGCATCATATCGAAGAACGATTTGACTCCTACTGCTGCATTGCACTGTTAACAAATTTTGTTCCATCAAGTCCTTAAAATTACCTCTAGATGTAGGCTTTAACATTTAAAGAGTACAGAACAGCATTTGGCTGAGCACTGAACTTGTAATTATTATATGGCGATTATCTCAGTTATTTTTATTGCCTGATTTATGGATTCCCAAATGGAACATTCAAGCTAATAGTGGAAAAGTACAAAATCAGAAAGCACTGTGATCACTATATTGTTTTCTTGAAACTTCCGTGCTAGTCTCTTTATTTCGTAAGTGAAAAGATACCATCTCTCTCCATCATTTCGTTTCTCTTGATCATCAATATTCATCCAGGAATTGGAGCTTCACTAGCTATGATAGATTGGGTTGTCAGCAAGGGATGCTATTATTTGAGGCTTTCAAGACAGTTAAATCTAGATATATTATATTTTATACTGGAGGTCAGTGAGAAACTACCGCTAAAAAATAACATTTTGCAGGACATGCAAGGAACACGTCCTTATTGTCCACCAACCTGAGGCGTAGCTGTTAACCCACAACTATCTGTGATAACACAGGCAACCATGCCCTTCAGACTGGAACACAGCATTGCAACAATGCTGCTTAGCGGCAGAAATAAGCTGGGTACTTCCCCGCGGAGCTCTGTTCATAAAGCTCTACTACTACAAATGTTAACATAGCAGTTTACTTACTTAGTTGTTAAAGAGAAATTGTATTCTAGCTAACATTGATAAAAAAACCAGACAGTTCTCACCTCTGTATCATTCCACCACATGTGCAGCCGGTAGTTCCTCAGCACAGAGTCGTGTTCGTTGACGTGGTCTAGCGCCAGTTTCACGCTCGGCATCACGCCTCGACCTACAGCGGTTTTACCATAGCTTTGGTACTTAGCTCTTCCAATAATCTACTAGTTATAATGGCATCTTATAGTGACGAGGGTTGCCACAATGTATGTTGTGTTATCATGATACCAATTTAGTGAACAAAATATAGTTAAATTAAAGTGGACAGCTGTTAAAATAGTAGCAAACTATACAAATCTATCGAAAATAATATGTACAATACTAAACTGGAATATCTTTTGCCTGTGCTGAATAAACCACTTGGTAAGGCTTCTGCTTGCCTTTCGGGGGTACGGAGTTAGATCCCCCCTTAAAATCGTGAGGAAACCTGCATGCCTGAGAGTTCTCCATAATGTTATTAAGGGCGTTTGAAGCCTTCCAATCCGCACTTGGGCAGCGTAGTGGAATATGGCCCAAAACCCTCTTCATTCTGTAAGGAGACAAGTGATGAAGTCTTTAATGGGTTGACAATGGTGGACTTGATCCATAGTGACGACCCTTGATTGTGTAACTACCTACTGTACTGTATTGAATAAGAATAAACTTTACAATTTTATTTTTAGTAAGTCCCTAGCTGACCGTAGCAATAAATAAACACGCTAGATGCATTATCTAAAGATACCAGTATTTGAGTTCTCGACTCCTTTGCCGAAGGGGAAAAATCCGGCGATGTAGACGTCAGTGCGGCGGTTCAAGATAGCGTCCAGATTTGGCTTCTGCGGTACTCCTGTTACTAGGCTCAGTGACAGAAGGGTGACGAGGATTTGAGGGTGAAAAGCTGGAAAATAAGTTTTTTTATTTCACTGTTAGTGTTCATTGATGATGCAGTCTAAGATGGTAGCGGGCTTTTCTGCTATTGGCTTTTTAAACCTAGAACCCTTATCAACCTATACGCGGCCTCGTACTAGTAGCTAAATCGTTTAGCGGCAGGTCCCGTAGCCGCAGCCGAAACCTCTTAACAGACCAGCTCAGGGAATATTCTGAAATTACCACTCACAAAGATGAATCTCCGACGTATGAGATCATCACTGTGCCAGGGTGTTCGCCATTTATCTACTTCTGTGCAGTGCAATTACAAATATTATTCTGCGTCACGTTAATCCGTCATTTCCAAATTGGCATTGAAATAAGCGTCACCAACGTTTAGTATTAATTACCCGGCTTTAATTAAGTTATGCTGTGCGCAAGACACTACTTTACCCTCTTGGCGACAACAAGGCGAGAGGGCCAGAAGTTATCCCCTTAGTTAAGATAAAAACTTTCACAATTGATTCCGGTTTTAACGTGTCAATTAGCGATCAGCATTCTTACTTCCCCAGAACGGCTAACATGAGATATTTTTATCCCCCGGCAGAGGACAAAATGTTTGTCTTCCCCCGCACCTTTATCAACTCTCCTAGCAAAGCGAGCGAGTGGAAATAATACCAAAATAATATCTGTAGGTGTAATAATAATCAACGTAATAAAGAAGCGGTGATAGGCCGGTAGGACTTCAACTTCAACAACTAGGAGCATCCTCAGGAGATGTTGACTTTACATTGTTAAGTTCACTTAACATAACTTAATATCTCCTGAGGATGCTCCGGTTTCGGAGCGAAACGTGCGTAGAGGGTACATATACGAATTGAAGAAATTATAAATTACACCATACAGATTCTCCTGCTGTTCGCGGAGTATAGCAAATTAAGGTTAATTTTCATAATATTTTATGGATTTCCGCAAAGTAACGCCTGCTTCTATCCAGTAGTTTATAATTTCTTCAATCCATATCTTCTTCTTTGTCGTAACACTCTTCCCAGAGTGGTCATTTGCAGATAGTCTGATACACTCATGACCTGACCTCCCACTACAGATTAGATCTGATCGGTCCATCGCATGGATAACCTACCGCGCGCTCCAGTGCCTTCTACCTTGCCCTGCAAAACAAGGCGTTCTATGGAGTTGTTGTCTTTCCAGAAGACAACAACTCCATAGTCCAACTCAATCCTCATACTCTACACCAAACAGATCTTCGGCAATGTACCCTCTACGCATGTCTCGCTCCGAAACCAGAGCATCCTATGAGATGTTGACTTTACAATGTTTAATTTTTAAGACACCATATAGTTTCTCCTGCTTTTCGCGGAGTATAGCAAATTAAGCTTAACTTTCATACTATATCATGGAATTCCGCAGATTAACGGCTGCTTCTATCCCATAACTATGTAATTCTCGTGAGGAGTTAAGTTGACATAAGTACGATCCTTATTCCTTACGAGAATATTTGCAAAATCAATTACCAGGTACCTACTCAGCCAAAAATGGTTCTCACCTGACATCTTCATATTTCCCATTACACTTAGTATATAATTGTAAAATAATATTTTATTACACGCTTTCACAGTTTGTCGGTCACAAAATCCTCACGATACATAAAAAATACGAATTAAACATCAAAAAACACTTCCTCAAAATCATATCGTCCTATTCTCCTACCACCTCAGCTCCGCACAGGTCTAAGTTATCCGTTTGCGGTTATTATACTAAAATGAACTCTACTACTTTAACATTACGGCACAATGTTTGATTTCACGCAATACTTCTTACACAACGGCTATTGGAAATAAAAGCTGTATAAACATTTTTCCGTTAGTTAAAACTGATTTCTATTACTTAAATTTTAAGATATAGTTTTGAGTGAAACGATTATAAAATAAGTTGTAAAAGCTCGAACAGTTTTCAGCAAATATACTAAATTAGGCTCTGCCGGGGCGAATCGATAGAGGGTGAGTTTCAGGACAGTGTTGTGTGGACTAAATGTTATCGATAGGGTATAAATATATTTTATACCGCGACCGTATCGATAACATTTTGGGGTGTCTAAAATAGTTTTGGTATTTCAGGAGTTAGTGTGTTAAGGAAGAACATTTACGTTGATGTATCAAATCGCAATAGCAGGGCTGTTCTTATTCTAAAATTGTAACTTAAATTATTAATATAGCACCTATTATATAAAAAAGTGAGAAAACATAATTAATAAAAAATAAACTCCTTCGTATCGGATCAAAGCGCTCAACACTGCGCCAGAGAGATCAGCGTGTGTGAATAATTATTATTGTTATTCGACGGCCGAGTGGCGCCGTGTGCAGCGACCCTGCTATCTGAGCCCAAGGCCGTGGGTTCGATTCCCACAACTGGACAATATATTTTATGTGATGAACATGAATATTTTTCAGTGTCTGGGTGTTTATCTATATAAGTATTTATGTTTATTATTCATAAAAATTATTCATCGTGACAAGCTACGCTTACTTTGGGACTAGATGGCGATGGATGTATTGTCATAGTATATTTATTTTATTTATATTTATTGGCCCCATTTTAAATGTAGGCATTTTATGAATAATAAAAATGTTGTTGAGTGAGTTGCGTGCCAGGATGGGTATTGCTTTATTTTATCATTACCAAATAATAAACTGAAACTACAAAATCTATATGATAAATGAAAATAAAAAAAGAGATTTTAATTGATAGGTACTCTTATTATAACGCTTATGTATTATTGAACCGCTTGAGGTCACTTAGGATGGAGTTTACCAATCTGGTATAGGATTTCAACGCGGTACTCTTTCGCATTAGTGACTTCAGCTCGTAGGGGGATAATAGTTGGAGTTTGGTTTTATATAACTGATATACCCCTAACAGGTAAGTTCGTAACATTAGCGCGATTGTCCCGTGTCCAATACGTTCAGATGGTTCTCATTTCGATCAACATGATCGTTATTACCTTAAAGTCTATACTTTCTGAAACTTCATAGCTAGCCTAAATTATCTTCACATCACTAGACAATGTTTATTCGCGCATGCGTAGAACAAGGGGCGTGTCTCTAGGCCTCCAAGGAATCTACTTGGGGAATTGCCGGCTGACGCGACGTATACCAACTAGCGAAGGCTTGTTGATTAATATTTAAATTAAATACTTTAATATTCCTTTTCCTAAAAACTAGAACAAAGTATTTGAGAAAACATAGATTGGCCTATCCAGAATTTTTACATGGTTTCATTGTACTAGATTTATTAATGAGACTCCAATAGGTGTCGAACGCATCTTAATGATTCAATCTTCCTTAGTTAATAATTTCTCAATAGCAATGTACACCAGCCTTTATAATAAAAAACCATTTTGAACGTTATCATTACGTTTAATAAAGTTTAATTTCCTCTGAAACCAAAACACAATAATTGACAGACCAATTTTAACTTGCCATGTTTCAAAAACCGTTCCCTTACACTCATAGATATTTTAGTAACAAATATATAAAATATTAACAAAACACATTTTTAGTTTAATTCAGACAAAGGGTTTAGATACAAATTTATATGACACTCATTTAAACACAGTAAATTAATATCTGAGTGTTTTACAATCCCAAATTTACGTTTCGTTAAACGCAGTCATTGTCAAATTTGAAAAGTTCCACATAAGCGGTCTATCGCTGACAACACTATAAGAATACGTGGCCCGTGATTCCTTGCAATAGATGTGTGTGTGTTGTTTATATTTTTTATTGTCTAATTTCGTAAAAAAATAACCGAAAAACAGTAAGTACAAAATCTTAACATAATATTCTTCGTATTTGGCTTAAAATAATTATCACAATCATTGTTTACTTTTGCGTAATTCACGATCAAAAATTGGGACAGCAGCTGTCAAAGTTGTGCTTATATTTTTTCGCAATTTTATTTCAATTGCGTTTGAATTACACACAATTACGTATGTAATTAGTGAGAATAATAGTACATGTCCATATCAAATCCGAAGTTTTGTGTTAGAAAGGGTTTTTGAATGCATAATCGTGATGGATTGATAGGTCATCTAATTAAGTGCAACTTACGGTTAGGACGATATATTTGGTATGATGTAGCACTGTTTTATTCAATTAACATTCATACGCAGTAGCCTATATATATTTCATCGACGTGTGTTTAGTTTTCCTTATAATATGTGACATAAAGATATGTTAATAAACTGTTATTATCTCTAAAATGAATTGTTGATATCAGTTGTGTCAGTAGTTCAGAAACTCTTAAATACGTTTATAAATAACAAATCTGGTTATCATTTATTTCCTTATACAATATACAATATCATTTATGTTGTATATACAACTTTTAACATATCGTTTTCTGCAGGGAAATATTGTAAGAAGACAGCATTTCTTTTACACCTGTATATTATGTTAAGCTTAGAGACTGATTTGCAACATCATTAAAGACACCATTGTTAACATAATGTTTGGGACCCTATTCCTAAGACTGGTTGAGTGATGAGATGTAAATGAAACTGCTGTGTTTTATATTACCATTATTACAATATTAATTGCCTTGTCAATCTAATGGTTAGCATGTATGACTGTGGATCTCAAGGCCCTAGGTTTGGACCCCTGGTCCGCTAATGAATGAGTATAGGGGATTTCTATCAAGAAGTTCGGAGTACCTGTCTAAAGTTTGCAAATTGGTGGTGATTCAGCTCTGTGCCTTAGGCAGCATGTTGCCATAGGTCCTGGCCTGATCTTTTTATGGTTGTAACGGATCTGCGATCTGATCAGACTATGAGAGACAAGGCATAGGTGCACTCTACCTGTGTTAATATTTATGCCCTATTATCAGTGCTAGTACGGAGGTAGCAAGAGTAGCAAATGCTACGGGCCCGCACCATCATCTTTGCCTGAGTGTAATTTTTTGAGTGAAACTTATTAATATGTGGTATGTTAAAGTTTTTTTGATGCCACAAAAACGTGAAACGTCTGCTACTAGGACAATCAAACAAGAGCTCAATAGAGATTATAAGAGGGTCACATACATACAAACCCAGAGCAGATCAAGGGCTCTTTGAAAGAATATGCTACAGGCCCTGCACTTGCTCTACTGGCACTGCCTATTATATCTCCCGCATAGTTGGATAGTTTCCGTAGAGATTTACCAGCATGGCTTAAATTGCTTTGAAAAACTTCTTGGAAATAAATACCAATTCTTACATTATACAACAATTCACAGGCCTGTGAGTTGTTGTATAATGTAAGAATAGGTATTCAGTGTTTTTTCACTCTTCAGCACCTTTCAAATGTCAGAGTGTGCAAAACACTGAATCGCTATTCTGAAGTAAATATGTTTATTTTCAAGGCGCATAATCTGTATTTTAGTTCAAATCTTTGAAGTTATAGAGTTTTGTGGTTGATTAATTAATTAATGATTATGTTTCCTGTTCAACTAATTGATTGCTAGTACACTTTCTCTATTCAGATAGGCCTACTTAGAAATACTTGTTCCTATTGTTAAGTTGATTTTTATAATACCTATTCACAAATTTAACTGTCCCATTGGTCTGGGTTAGGTATTGTACCACCCTGAAGATACAAAATTGGTGGTGTTAACCTTTGTGCCTCAGGGAACAATTCAAGCAGTTGTTGTTTCTGTTATTATCACTAACTATGATAATAATCCTTAAAGCCCACATGTAACTTAATTGGAGAAGCAAAGCGGGTTGGTGCTCTAAAATCCTCTCAGACCTGTGTTCAGTAGTAGGATGCTAAAATATAGATAGATTTGCAGTCTCATTAGTGCAAAGTGTAAGTAATTCTTTTCTCCTATACTTATTATTTATTAATATTTAAATTTATACCATTCCAGATAATTAAGCTTCGCTCAAGATGATGAATCCACAGTACCCACCACCTGGGCAAAACAATAATGCTCCAAGCAATCCTTTGGGCTTCCCACCATCTCAAGACTACAATGGTGTCCATAACGCGAATGTGTATAGCCAATCACCTAACGGGCCACTGGATATGTCCAGAAAGATGCAGAACATGGACATAAATGGACCACAAGGGCAAACTCAAGGCCAAGGGTTTCCCAATATCCCTGTATCTCAGCTGCCACCTGGTCAAAACCCTCCTAACTTTCCTCCAACATCCAATTACTCTGGCCAATTGCCTCCAGGAGCCAAACCTTTTCAAGGTAGGCCTCCAGTAAGCAGCAATCAGCAATTCCCCCCTACCATTAATCAAAATGTGCTTCCTCCTTCTTCAGCACCTGGTCCAGGCCCTCAGCCAAGTTTTGGCCAATCTAACCAACCTGGGCAATTTCCTCCAACTTCAGGTAGTGCCAAATTTCAAGAGCCCCCTGGGCCTCAAAGACCTGGTCAACCCGAACAGCCTGGTATGCCTCCTCAAATGGGTGGCTCACAGCAGGGATTCCAAGGCCCTCAACCTGGTCAAATGAGAGGCCCTAGTCAACCAGGGATGCAACAACCTTCTGCTCAAGGGTTTCCTCCCGGACCTGGTCGTGGACCTCAAGGACCTCCTCAAATGCCTGGTCAAGGCCCTCCATCAGAACCAGCCCCTAATCAAGGCCAATCTCAACAAATGGCGGGCCCTCCCGGTGGATTTTCACAAGCTGGGCCAATGCCTAGCCAACCGGGACCTCCTCAGCCTTTGCAACAGGCAAAATTACCACCTGGACCTGGAGGTGTACCTACCCAGCCTAGTATGCAACAGGCTGGTCAGTTCAGGCCACAGTCTGGTTTTCCGCCGCAGCAAACTACAAACCAATCTGGTGCGCCACCTGGCTTACCTCAATCTGGTCAGCCATCTCAGCCTGGCTTTAATCAGCCCGGTATACCACCTCAACCAGGCCAAATGGGCCAGCGTCAACCTGGTTTACCTCCACACCCTAGCCAAGCTGCTCAATCTGGATTACCACCTCAACCAGGACAAATGCCTGGGTTACCCCCTCAGCCAGGTCAAATGCCAGGCTTAAAACAGCCAGGTCTGCCGGCACAACCTGGCATGCCACAACCTGGATTACCACCTCAGCATGGTATGCCGCAGATGCCCGGAATGCAACATCAGGCGGGCATGCCACATCAGCATGGCATGCCGCCTCAGCCTGGTATACCACAACCCGGATTACCACCTCAGCCTGGTATGCCTCAGCAGCCTGGCATGCAACATCAGCCTGGCATGCCCCAACCTGGTCTACCCCCACAACCGGGCATGCAACAGCCTGGCTTGCCGCCTCAGCCAGGAATGCCACCAAACTCTCAGTACAATCAGCATCAACCAATGCCTGGGCTTCCACATATGCCACCACCATTAAACCAGCAGATGCAGTACCAAACTCCCCCGGGAAGTCAGCCTGGATATGGGGCCCCTGCACAGCAACATGCAGGTTATCCTGGTAAGTTCTAGATTTATATTTGTACAGTCAAATTTTAATTAAATAAACTATAGTTTTAATACGCCACCCATAATTTGTTGATCCGGGGTATAATATGTCTCCATTCCAAACGGCTGATTGGCGCAATGGGCAGTGACCCTGCTTTCTTAGACCGAGGCTGTGGGTTCCATTCCAAAAACTGAAAAATGATTGTGTCATGAACATGAATGTTTTCAGTGTATGTTTTTATCTGAATGTTATTATGAGTATTTGTGTAAAAGTATTCATCAATCATCCTAGTACCCATAACACAAGCGACGCTTACTTTGGGGCTAGATGGCGATGTGTGTATTGTCGTAGTATATTTATTTATATATTACTAGCTGTTGCCCGCGACTTCGTCAGCGTTTGATTTTGTTTTTTGATGTGGCATTAAATTTAGTTATAGTTCTAAAAAAAAATAAAAGTATTCAGTATCGCTAAGCCTTAAATGAGGGGTTTGCTGCTGTCCGCTGAGGAGTTCTGTCCTCTATCTCCAACCACAGTTTGGGCAAAATTAAACACATAACCTCTATAGTACAAAAATAATTATTTAAATCGGTTATAATTTATCGGAGTTATGGTGTAAAATCGTCAAACACTTTCATCCCCTCCCCCAAAGGAGCCGAGCTTAATGTCGGAATAAAAAGTGTCCTATATTACTTCTAATACTTTCAAGAATATGTGTACAAAGTTTCATGATGATCGGTTTAATAGTTTTTGCGTGAAAGCGCAACAAACAAACTTACATTGACAATTATAATATTAGTAGGTATTAGTAGGGATTATTAGTAAGAATTATAAAAAACTTAAGGAGGCATTATAAGAGTTACAAAATGGCTACCCTTTAGATTTCATAACTCGTACTGGTGATTTTCATCACTTTATATCATCTGTATACCCTTTACATACCCTCTATGCACGCCACTGTTTACTAGCTAGTGCCTGATTTCTTCCGCGTTTATAACGGTTTTTTTACAATTACCTTGGGAACCGATTGTGGTAGAGCCACAACAAACAGACTGACTTGACGTTTCAAATGTTAGGTATGGAAGCTTATACCTAAACTACTATTACTAGAAATAAATGAATTTATTGAATCATGAAATTTTATTCTTTGTACAAAATAGTATCGTGGTTTCAAATCTGCCAGGCATACTGATGATTTCTTAAACAGGTATCGAATTTCCAGGTATGCCGGGACAGCCTCCACAGCCAATGGCCGCTCAAGGCTACGCGCCCTTCCCGGCACAGCAGCCCAGCTACAACTCGCAGTACCAGCAGCCACAGCAGAAGAGACTCGACCCTGACCAAATGCCGAGTCCGGTAAGACAACCACAGAATAAAAATGTAACATATATTCTTTAGAGTTGCCTGGAAGAGATCGCTATGTTGCTATAACACCGCCAAACTGTTCCCTCTATCTAATTTGCTCAATGTATTCTTGTTTTCCGTTATATTTGAATGAATATACTTTTAGTGCACACCACAAAAAATACATAGAACGAAAAGAAAGGTATAACAACACAATATATACAATTTGGCGGCCTTATCGCTACATAGCGATTTCTTCCAGGCAACCAATGGCGAAGATAAAAAACAGTTACGGAAAAAAGTTAGGTAGTGCATATATACATATACCCATAAAATACATATTGCATTACTTAAATATATACATATAATATATATAGAGGGTATGCACAGGGTGTGCAAATGATATAAAATGAAAAAAATGGATAATACGAGTTATAAATACTTAATGCGTTCCTAGGGTTTTAAAGATGGGCAAGCCCTAAAAAAATATATTAAAGTGTGTCCGACGTACGACTTTCAGACACATTAACAGAGTTCTCTATTGCTAAAATCGGGAGTTACATCGATAATAACCGAAACAAGTGATGTCAAATTAATTTAAAATCGACGCGAGACTTAATTACATCAGCTACGGAATGAATAATATCATTTTGAATTTTATTAAATAAACAACTCGGCTCGGATTTGCCGCTTAGTTGATTTTGCATATGTTTTTCTAAAATAAGAGAAGTTCTACGAAATTTCCTTTATTTAATGAACTATTGGACTCGTCATGACCTCTAAAAGGTAGTTCTTGCCAAATGACAAACAATATCAAATAATCTTTGAAAATCACTACGATTATGGTCAAAACGCGAATTATGATTGGAAATTTCAATTGATAATTGGTGGGATAAATAAGTATCTATGCGCTGTTTGCCGAAAAAAAAAAAAAAATAACAGCACTCAAATGTTTATGTGTAAATCTGGTGTCTTTTTATAGCACCTGAAAAGTTATTTCAATCTTTGTAACCAGCCGCGTTCTTAACGTTCTTTTCATTAGAAAAAAATATGCAATACCGACAATATAATTTACAACCCAACGAGTACAACGAGTGTTTAACGATCTATTAAATTGCCTCTAACGATTTTTACTAGTTTTAAAAAGTTTCGGTGATGTTATTAGCTGTTTTTTTTTTCCAAAAAAGTTAAATAATTTACCTTTTGTTCATGAATTAACGTTTGCACACACCTGAGCCCGCCACAAGAAACAATTTCCACACAATTTGAACTCATTGTTAATAAAATTTACTCTAATTAATAATGGAAAAAAAAACAATGAAATGCACTTTTTCGAACTCAAGCAAACACTAATAAACTTCAAACTATGAATCACAACACTCTATCGGAGAAGTGTGAAGTTGTTCAAATTTGACATCCTGACGAAGTTCAACCCGTAATGTTGCTTTTTATGTCCATATAAATTATTAAATGATTTAGATTGTCTCTGCTAAAAACACTAACATTTCTATAGGTGGAAGCAGTAAAAAATAAGCCCCATGCAAGCCGACGAGAGTGAGTGAGACACAGCGAGAGGTCTTCGTGCGCGACCTTGATATTTTGTCATTCCATCGCCGCCACTCGGAAGTTTGCTGCGTTCGGAAATTTCTGTACCGCTGCGTTCGGAAATCGCCCATTGTAATACACTATTGAGTCAAAGTTCATACTTTTTTATTTCCTCATTACTATCAAGTATGAATTATTATAGGAGATTTATTGTAACGCAAGCCGGGCTTTTCGGCTTGTACCGCCACTGTGCCTATCCTTAAGTATTTATAACTCTTACCGGAGATATTCTTTATTTTATATCATCTGCATACCCTGCGCATACATTCTATGCACGCCACTGACTATAGTATTTTCCCGGACGAGCTGTCACAAAGAGTAACAAACCAACAAACAAATTCACTTTTTAATGTACGTTATACTAATATGGATGGTAATATTTTCCAGATCCAGGTGATGGCAGATGACCAGCAGAACCGCGGGGGAGTGTTCGTGACTAACGACAAGGGTCTGGTGCCACCGCTAGTCACCACCGACTTCGTTGTAGACGACAAGGGAAATGCCAGTATGTGCAGTCAATCAATTTTGATGACCTCCGTGGTGCAGTGGCAGTGACCTCGGCATATCAGAGCAAAGAAACCAGGCTTTGGTCTGATATGCAGAGGTCTGAATTTTAAACCGCTGCTATATGCCAGTTATAATATTAAACCCATAACATGAAAGATAAATTGCTCAGCGGCTCTTTGTGTAGGGTGGTAAGCAGACACAGCCGAAGCCTCCCACCAAACCAGACGAGAGTAAAATACAGAAATCATAAATTCCCAAATTGCCCCTGCTGGAAATCGAAACCGGGACCTTCGAAATAAAACGACAGCGCTTTATTAACTCAGTAAATTGGTTGTAATTATGATGATAAACAGAATTTTTCATAGCAGTAGATCTATTTGTGACAGAGCTCGTCCGTTGAAGTGCTGTTGCCAAGCTTATTTCTGCCGCTAAGCAGCATTGCTGCAATGCTGTGTTCCGGTCTGAAGGGCGCGGTTGCCGGTGTTATTATGTACTACGACACTACGACAATACACACACACACATCGCCATTTAGCCTCAAAGTAAGCGTAGGTTGTGTTATGGGTACTAAGTTAGCTGATGAATATTGTTTTATTAATATAATACACATAAATACTTATAATATACAGATAAACACCCGGACACTGAAAAACATGTTCATCACACAAACATTTTCCAGTTGTGGGAATCGAACCCACGACCATGGTTTTTGACTTGATCCGTCCAACATCATGCAATTTCGTCAAACATCAAAATAAAGCGAGTCAATTCTAAAGAACACCTTTAGATATGACTCGCTTTATTCGAACACTGAATTTAACTTCTTACACTGAATTTAACTAATATCGTAATGGCAGAACTTTTAAGATATTACTCCGTTAATTTTATAATTTTTATAGTGTTTTTACCTACACTTGTAGAAAATATAATTTTTTTTTTTAATTTTAAGAGAGCCGTGCTTAGTTGTCAAAGCGCTCGGGCTGCTATTGCTAGAAAGTCGCAGGTTCAAATCCTGTGTTCCGGAATTTTTGAAGTTATACTTCTTTTGACGCGCGAGGGAAAAATGATGAGAGTATATGTTTACGATGCGCGCGCACACCGTCACAAAAAACTGACACCTTGAAGTTAGCTATAAGGTTTGACACTTTCAAATGTCAAAGTCTGCGGGCACATTCGGGTGATTTAATTGTACATAAATCTCAAATTTGAATGTTGACTGAAACTCGGTTGTCCGATAATGAGTCTATTAGTATTCCGAATTTAATTATGTAGAAATATTTCTTTGTGATATGTAATTAAACTTCATTTAACTAGATAATGAATAGGCCTACTTGAAATAAATGGTAATATTTTATATTTATAAAAATGTTTCTCTGCTCTTAGGCGATAGTTCTCCACTTATCATCAGGCGGGCCATCTGCTTTGTCAATCAATTATTACAATAAAAAAAATACCCGTGGTTTTGTCTCTATTGATTTATCTCACCGGCCCACTATAGTGGGCACGGGTCTCCTCCCACAATGAGAAGGGGTTTTAGCCGTAGTCCACCACTCTGGCCCAGTATGGATTGGTGGACTCCACACACCTTTGAGAACATTATGTAGAACTCTCAGGCATGCAGGTTTCCTCACGATGTTTTCCTTCATCGTTGAAGCAAGTGATATTTTAATTATTCAAAACGCTCATAACTTGAGGAACTCAGCTCTTAAAGGGAAGTCGAGCTCCTGCCAAATGCGCTATCACCGCTTCCATTGATTTATCTACTCACTTAAAATTGTTTATTTCAGGTCCAAGGTATATAAGGAGTTCCATGTACAGCGTGCCGGTTACAGCCGATCTCCTGAAGCAGACCACGATGCCATTCTGCTTAGTTGTAAGTATCATAGCATGCTGGGAACATGGAAGGCATAAACCAGAAATATGGCATAAAATCTAAAAGTCATCCCATACGATATTAGAAAAATAGGGTAGGCAGTGCTTTTATGCGTATATGTTTTGGTCATTGACAGCCGGTTGGCGCAGTGGGCAGCGACCCTGCTTTCTGGGTCCCAGGCCGTGGGTTCCATTCCCACGAAAAATGTTTGTGTAACGAACATTAATGTTTTGCAGTGTCTGGGTGTATATCTGTATATTATAAGTATTTATGTGTATTATATTCATAAAAATATTCATCAGCTATCTTAATACACATATTCAAATTCAAAATTAATTTATTACAGTAGGCTTAATATAAGCATAATATACATAATTCCTTAAAATACACAGATAAATACCCGATTTTTTTTACTTAGAAAAATCAGAAGAACTTCTCCTTAATTGTATGCCTCATGTCTCTCACATAAACTGCTTTAAAAACAAAAGCAGACGAAGTCGCGGGCAACAGTTCAATAGAACGATAGTTATTGTGGTAACTATCGTTAATTTATAACATTATCCATGCTTTATTTAAGAGTCCACAAAAAACTTAACTGTATATTTTTTGGTCATTACCATCTCACAGCCAAAGAAAATTCAGCTCCAAAGGTTTTTTATCGTTACCTTAATATTAAAAAAGGATTTTTCGTAAGCCTACGTTATATGTAAACTTTAAATTTATTAATAGACATCTCAAAGAATGCATCTGGTAATTTGTTATAAAATAATATACAATTTCCTGAGACGAATAACCAATTTCATGTATCCAAGTAAACTGCACTACAAGTTTATTTTTCCTTCTATTATTCATATTGTTACAGTCTATTTTCATAACTACGTAAATGATTTTTTTTTTTACATATGTGTTCATTATTTAACCTTGTTTTAAATTTGTCTCTTAATAAAATGAAGAATAAAAGATTTATTTTAAAATATACATTTTGGAGTGTGCTGAACTATTCCAACCAATGTTAAAGTATTTTCGTCTCTACAGGTACAGTATTACTAAAACACATGATTATTTTTCGTTAAAAATTAACATTAAGTATTAAAAAAAACATATTTTTATGGAAACGATCATTATGTAGTGTTTAGTAAAACGCCCGCAGCTTTTTCAATTTTAAAAATACTAACTTTATCAAACATGTATTGACGTTTGATTCGTTAAGTGTCCGACAGATGGCGCTTTACGAAGCCTGTCTCGCGCTATCGTTTGTCTCTCGCAGAATGGCTATATATGCCGTACTCGTCCATAACAGTTACTAGACCTGAGTCAATTCAGAAATATTTTTTTACAAGTGTACGTATTTAGCTATACGTGCCTTCAAAGTAATATAAAGCTAAAAATAGAGTTAGGAAGTTATAAATTGCGAATGTGCGCTTTTCTATCCGACTTTAAAAAAGGTTGTAGGAGCTACGATTGAGTTTTGCTAAATCGACTGGATGTAGTTATTTTTGAAAGTAACAAATAACTCTTTATAAACGACTAGCTGGTGCTGCGACTTCGTCCGCAATCCGCATTTGTTTTTGTTTGTAAGGTCAAAAAAATCTTGTGTAGTTTATAAAAAAAAAAATTTAAAATTAAGTATTGTTTAGGTGTAGACCTCTATATAATATAACTAGCTGTTGCCGGCGACTTCTTCCGCGTTTGTTTTTATTTTTAAAGCAATTTATTTGAAAGAAGTGAGGCATTCAATGTGGACGTTCCCCAAATATTTTATCTGAGTAAATTCAAATTCACTTTAAAATTAATTCAAATTGTAAATTCTTCAAGATTGTTTTAAAATTCTCTTTAAAAATCATAAATTATCTAAAAAGAACTTTTGTTTTCAGTGGAGTCCTTAATTTTTATAACTTCTAAATTCCGATTGGAATGAATTAAAAACTTTTTGCTATGTAAATACCCTTGATGATAAAGCTATTTATTTTCATAAGAATTAATACTGCGATACAAATGTAACGCACTTTCGTTTCTACCGGCGATATATTATGAAAATGAAGCTTAATTTGCTATACTCCGCGAACAGCAGGAGAATCTGCATGGTGTTATTTATAATTTCTTCAATCCTTTTACTCCACACCAAATACTCCACTATACTCAGTGGCTTGCACTTCATATATGCACAAAAGCACTGCATACCCAAATTATTTTATATCACTCGTATTGGAGGGCATTTTTCAATTTTATGCCATGTAACTGCTTTATGCACGCCACTGACTATTGATAACCGACTAAGACACCGGGAGGTATCTTTGCATCGTTCGAGTCCATGTAGGACTGAGGTGCATCGATAATGCAGTTATATCAAAATACCCACTAACTCAATGTCACGAATATCAAAAGTTTAATTATTTACCCACTTTATAAATTTACTGTAACACTATACTCCACTCCACCATAGAAATAAAATGTTCATAATATATCGTGGATTCGCTGATCGTTGTCCAACGCCTTGTCCCGCCGCCCAGGTCTCCCCGCTGGCGGAGCCGGTGGGCGCGGAGGCCGAGCCGCCGCTGCTGGACTTCGCGGCGCTGACGGGCGCGGCCGGCATGGGCCCCGTGCGCTGCTGTCGCTGCAAGGCCTACATGTGCCCCAACATGAAGTTCCTGGACGCGGCGCGCCACTTCAAGTGCGCCTTCTGCAAGGCCACCTCCGAGGGTGAGCCGCATCATGTCAACCAATTGACGTCCACTGCTGGACATAGGTCTTTTGTAGGGAGTACCACAATACACGGTCCCGGGCCGCTTGGCTCCAGCGGCTCCCAGCTACCACCTCGTTGGGGGCCGACCTACCGGTGCGGGGTCGCCGTTCCAACACCTTACGGCGATAGTATAGTATAGTTCGACGGGTACATTCCGCGATAATAAATATGATTTGTCGATATTTAGACCCAAATGGATGCATGCATGCAATGCATGGATCGTGGTCACGACGGTACGGGACGACAAATCCATAAAATTTTATCGTGGTATATACCCGTCGAACTATTTTTAAGAAATGTTGATTAACCAAGAAAATCTTAGTTTAAAAACTTCAATATTCGCAGAGTATCACTACCGTACACAGAATACAACATAAAAGAACACAACATAACAAAATCTTTAAAAAAAGGATGGTCTTATCCTTTGCGAATTTTATATATATATATTTTATTTCTTGTTTCACTTTTAATTTGTGCAATAGAGACTTTATCTATCTATCTATCTATATATAAATAAATATACTACGACAATACACACATCGCCATCTAGCCCCAAAGTAAGCGTAGCTTGTGTTATGGGTACTAAGATAACTGATAAATATTTGTATGAATAATATACATAAATACTTATAGTATACTGACAAGCATTCATGTTCATTTCACAAACATTTTCCAGTTGTAAACACTAAATCCCACCAGGCAAAATATGTTTAACAAGTTTCAACAACGAATTACACACAAAAAAATACTAATTTCGATATGCTAGTCTTTCCTTTGAGTTTTTCATCATTTAATATTTTAATTAACGAGAGTAAATATATGAATGAATGAATGAATATACTTTTATTGCACACCACAAAAAGTACATAAAATAGGGAAAGTATAACCAACCAACTTATATAATTTGGCGGCCTTATCGCTTCATAGCGATTTCTTCCAAATTATAATAATTTTGTAATTTAAATGTAATATTCCAGCAGTGCATATTTTTTTAAAAATTAATTTTTTTTTGCATTCTTTTATGCTTATTGTAAATTTTTTATTTATTTATTAAAACTCTTTATTTGCACACCACTACACAGTTAGGAAAATAAAGAACGAATAGAGAGAAACACAAAGACTGGAGTAGAATACAAAAGGCGGCCTTAAAAGCGATCTCTGCCAGGATTAGGACAACAAGAGCGAGAACAAATAGGTGGTAAAATTATTATGTACCTACATTCAAATAACTGCATACGAATACATAAACAAAATATACACAAATAAAATAAAAAAAAAACGTGTGAGCCGTCATGGGACGCCTGGCAGATGTGAAACATCGAAATTGTTTTCTGTATTCCAAATGTGTTCCACAAATAAAAAAGAAAAAAAAACAACCAAATCGATAACCACTCCTTTTTGTAAGTCGGTTAATAATGACTGTTTTATTACAAAACTAACATTAATTTTTACAGCTATATACGAAATACAAAAATTCAATCATATAGTGATATATCGTGGCGATGCGTCGCCACGGCCTGTGTCGCCACGCTAAAAATCAGGTTTACTATAGATGGCCTATAGATGTTTCACTTCAAAAATATAAGTGTAAATCTAATGTAAGTGTAATTTTTCCGCAGTGCCAATGGAGTACACGCAATACGTCAACAGTATGCAGCAGTACGGCCGCCTGCCCGCTGAAATGGCGCTCGGGACTTACGAAATTGTCGCTACCAAAGAATACTGTCGGGTAAGTTTTTTCTTGTAATCTATACAATCCTCGTGTCATAGTGTTCGGGGACACATTCCTCCAAAACGGCTGTACCGATATTCTGCATATTCGGTAGATCTGAGAATCGGTCGTAAACTATTTTTTTCAAACCTTAAGTGACACGGATGGTCCACCTAAAAAAAAAAATTATTGGATATCAATTTTTTATAATATTAATTTATGATTTAGTATCCCAAAATATATTTAAAACCCAAAACAAGCGCGGGCAATAGCTAGTTGATTATATATGTAGGATCGGGCGGATTTTAAATTGATCCGTCCGACATCGTGTGGGCAATTTTCAGGTATCGTGCAATAAGAACACCTTTAAATTTGACTCGCTTTGTTCGAACACTGAATTTAACTTCTTACATCAGTGTAGACACATTTAACTAATATCGTAATAGCAAACTTTTAAAATAATAACCACTAAGAGAAACGTAGGACAGTCCCGTGACTCTGTCGAAGCGCGCCAAAACTGTTGATGCATGATAGCCGCTAGCTGGCGCGTTTGCGTTTCATTTTAGTGTCCGTACTCATTTCCCGCTGCGACATATATTTTTTTGTTCATATCTACAATAGAGCTAAAGCCGCCAGCCGATCCCTCATCAAATTCCTGTTTAATAAATTTCAAGGAAATTAAAATCAATGTGCAGCAATGAATGTTGGTATATTCTATAAAAAGGCTTCTGAATGTCCTGAACAATGAGAAAAACAAGAAAAGTTTAACCAAATAACTCTGCTTTCCGATACAAGATGGCGCTTGACATTGTGTTTATCGAGTCCAAAAACATTTTTTCTAGTATTCGACATGCCATCTAAGCGAATCGTTGCTTACAAAAAATAAAGTTATACATTATTTGCACAGAAATTAGGATTGAACTGAAAATTATAACTTTATATTCAATAATAGATACATTTTACTAAAAACTGCACATCGATACAAGATGGCGCTAAACGTCGTAATCTTCTGCATTTCGACACAAGATGGCGCTACGCTATTAATATGAAGAATTATTTTCAATACGAGACTACATATCTATGAATAGAATAGAATAGAATATAATTTTATTGTCTTTATTTATCTGTATTTTATAAGTATTTATGTATGTTATTCATAAAAGTATTCATTTGTCGTTTTAGTACCCATAACACAGGCTATGCTTACCTTGGGGCTAGATGGCGATTACCGGCTCACTACCCCTGTAGTGGGGCGGTAATGGGTCACCCACAATGAGAAGGGGTTAAGGCCGTTGTCCACCACGCTGGCCTAGTGCGGATTGGTGGACTCCACGTACCTTTAAAAAAAAAAAAAAAAAGTTTATTTCGGTATGAAACAAAGTGGCATCAATATATCGCTGAAGCCTTCTTTTAAGAGTAGTATTACTACCGCTGTGTCAGAAGACTCCGCTCTGCCATTACAATTAAAATAAACTTAACAAAATACATTAAAATGAAGGTAGGTAAACAAACAAAACAAGAGATACAATGATATACAAAAGGACAGACATGTTATAAAGAAATTTAAATGATAAACCTGACCTTTGAGAACATTATGTAGAACTCAAGATGTTTTCCTTCACCATCGAAGCAAGTGATATTTTGAATTGCTTAAAACGCACATCACTTGGAAAAGATAGAGGTGCGTTAAGGTTGTCGTTGTATATTATTATAATTATTTATTTATTTATCGTAAGCTGCATCATCTATTATAGTCGGAAAAAAGTAATAGGCCCGTTTTGACATTTGTCATCGCGACGTAACTAGTTATGGAACCATAAGACTCTGTACTCGATACTCACGATAAATCAATTCAGGTTTGTATCAGTACTTGATTGATATTATTATTTATTGTAAGGTGTTCGTTCGTTCAAAGTATTCCTTTAACTTCACAACCAATACGCGTGACTGGCTGTTGATTATACGTCCACTTTTCAACATGTTGAAACAGAGTTAGTACTATATAACAACAAACACAAAAATCGAGTCAAATCACTATGTTTAAATTAATGTCCAAAATAGAAGAGCCAAAGTTAACGTAATAGTAAACAATATATATCAAACTTAAACGAGCGCACATTCAACTTTACAAGATGAGGAACGAAAAACGCGCGCGCGGGGACGCTTCAGTCATGTGCCGCTGGGTCAGATACATCAACTCTTTATTTAGAACCCATTTTGAGAACCAAGCTCATTATTTGCAGTAAAGATTACTACACAATATTTAATTTCGATATTCAGTAAAAAAATGGTTACAGCTCTAGTATAAAAAAAAAAGACTGAGAACGTAACTGTTTTCGGAACGTTTCGCAACAATTATAAATTGCTTGCTACTATAAAGTAAGCGCAAAAAGAATACTCGCGATATTATTTAACGACCCAAAAAAATTTACTTACTTTTTAAAACTGTATGTAATTGTTTTTTATTTTATTGTTTCTTTCAGTTTCGTTCTAAGTTACATTCTATGGTCTTGCACAAATGTCAAAACGGGCCTATTACATTTTTACGACTATAGTGGTAAAAGAAGGGAAATCCTACCAACCCATCTGTGTCTTCTCATCCAATTTTTTTTTTTTATATTTGCTTTATGTTCCCCAGAATAACACGTTACCAAACCCACCTGCCGTCGTGTTCGTGATCGACGTCTCCTACAACGCGATCAAGAACGGCCTAGTGCAAACAATATGTGACAACATTATGGATATCATCGAGGTATGTCGAGTTTAATTGAAGCTATTAAAAAAAAAATGTATAAATTTTTTTTTCTAACCGTCTACAAGTTAGCCCTTGACTGCAATCTTACCTGGTGGTAAGTGATGATGCAGTTTAAGATTGTAGTGGGCTAACTTGTTAGGGAGTGTGGTAGTCAGACCTCTAATCGGTTTCGGAACACTAAATCGCTTAACGCACATCTTTGTCGGTAGGGTGGTCACTAGCCACGACCAAAGCCTCCCACAAGATCAGACCAGAGAAAATTCAGAAGTTATAAATTCGCAATTTGCCAGGAATCGAATCCAGGACCTCCTACGTAAATTCACAGCGCTCACCGTTGCGCCAGGGAGGTCGTAAAATTGTTGCCGCTAAGCAGCATTGCTGCAATGCTGTATTCCGGTCTGAAGGGGGTGGTTGCCGGTGTAATTACAGGCACATGAGACTTAACACCCACGTCTCTGGTTGACGGACACCTGCGATGTGTTGCTATTTATAGGTTATGGTTTTCCACTTACCATCACGCAGGTCGTCTGCTTGGCCCGTCAATTATTGCTATCAAAAAAAAAGTATCAATATAACATTACAACCTTTAGTTAGCGGGAGTAAAACCACTGGAAACTGCTAGTCTATAATAAAATAATGTTTTTTTTTTTACAGGCGATGCCGAAAGACGAACAGACGGGCAAGAGTTGGACGCGCGTTGGATTTATCACATACAGTACAACTGTGCACTTCTATAATATTAAGGTAATACTTTGTAAAAACATATATAAATATATATATATATATATATATATATATTAGTTATATATATTAGATAAATATATTAGTTATATATATTAGATAAAATGTAAAATGTAAATTGTTAATGTTGGGAAAGAGCAACTGCTGAGTTTCTTGCCGGTAGAAAATGCCTACCGAACCGGTGGTAGAGTTACTACAAACAGACAGACAAAAGTGCTTATATTAGGCCTACTTGAAATAGATAATAAATATTACACCCCGTCTTTTTTGCGTGGTTGATGAGCAGTACCTATTAGAATGGTCAGATATGGCGGAGTTATGCTCTGCATACACTAAAATAAATTTTAACATCCGAATCGATAACCTCTTCTTTTGTAAGTTTATATTAGAAAAGATAATAAAATGATTCCTCCTACTCCTACACACACTCACACACACTCACACACACTCCACTCACACACACACACACACTGCAACATGTACACACACGCACACTAAATAAGTCGCTGCATGTTTTTATTGTTTTTTTTTGTTTTTGAAACTTAATCATTGTTTTTATTTATCTTTGTTTAATTGACTCTATTTCTGTTTTTTTATTGGCATTTGCTATGTTCGACTTTTGTTTTATTTGTACCATACATTTATTGTTGGAGGTGGGCTTTAATTTTTGCGACGCAGTTTATACTACTGCAACAGTTATCGCGGCACCATGTTTATTGTACCAATTCTGCACCCTTACCAATATTCTGAATAAATGAAATTAAAAGTTGTCATAAAAATATGTTTTCAGGGTACGCTGGCGCAACCGCAAATGTTATCCGTCGGCGACGTGGGTGACATGTTTGTGCCGCTGTTAGAAGGGTTCCTGCAGACCGCGGAGGAGAGCGGGCCAGTGCTGCAAGCTCTGCTACAGCAACTGCCGGTCATGTTCCAGAACAATAAGGAAACGGAAACCATTCTGTTACCCGCTGTGCAGGTATCCATTGACGTAACCTATTCTTACCTATAATAATAAATGGTAATAATAATAAAATATTTATTAACCACAACAAATAATTTACAACATACTACAAAAAATACAATAATTTAGGAGTCTGTTGCTTCGTTGCGGTCAACGGGTCACCTACTTAGCTCTGTGCCACAGCACCATGGCAGTAAGTAACTGCCAAGGAATACTGCAGCGCTGATTTTCAGTAGGGACACGGTTTTCACGGACAGACAGCGACATGGTCTGACGTAGTGTTTGTATACTCTATGGGCAAGTTTTTGATAAATAACAAATATAATACAAACACTACATCCTTATAACTTAACAATATTAACTTGACGGCCGATTGGCGCAGTGGGCAGCGACCCTGCTTACTGAGTCAAAGGCCGTGGGTTCGATTCCCACGACTCGAAAAAATAAAAAAATAAATGTTTGTGTGATGAACATGATTGTTTTTCAGTGTCCGGGTGTTTATATGTATATTATAAGTATTTATATACAAAAAAATATTCATAAAAATATTCATCAGTCATCTTAGTTACCATAACAGATGGTGATGTGTGTATTGTCGTACTATATTATATATACAACATAATAAAAAAAAAAACAAAATCAATATGATGCAAAAAGAAAATCAATATGTCCTCAGGCTGGTCTAGAAGCCCTCAAAGCGGCGGACACGTCCGGCCAGCTGTTGGTGTTCCACACGTCGCTGCCCACGTACAACGCGCCGGGGAAGCTGATCAACAGAGAAGACAGGAAACTACTGGGAACGGAGAAAGAGAAGCAGATATTGAGTTAGTCTATTACTACTATGGGGGCATACGAGTAATACGTAAGCACTATGGGTGGGGGGAGGGGGGTGAGGTCTTTGATGTAGATGATGCACGTCAGCAACGTTTCATTGCAACTCACATTAAAAGAAAAATGTATAACCAATATTTATGTAAGTAGGGGAAGAGGGAGAAAAAGCTTTCCTTACTTTTGCTGACGAAATGGGGGGGGAAGGTCAATAATTGTAATAAATCTGCTTACGTAATATTTAAATGGCACTTATGACTTATATTAGTTACAGTGCATTTTATGAACATTCGTATTTTTGCATCAAATATCAACCTTCATTTACGTCCTTACGAAGCAACGAAATGATTCAACGCGGATAAAACCGCGGGGAGCAGGTAGTTATATATAGCTAGAAGAAACCAGTGCAGCACGGGAATCTAAAATATATTTTAACGTAACTTAGAATAAGGCGTAAGATAAAAATTTTTAAAAGATTTTTAGCTTGTTACGCCAAAGAGTTATAACTTTTTTAACACGTTTTTTTTTTATTAATGAACAAAACTCGCCCGTTTCCCCGCAGTGCCGCAGACGACGGCGTACAACGAGCTGGGGCAGTCGTGCTCGGCGGCGGGCGTGTGCGTGCAGCTGTTCGTGTGCAACAACGCGTACGCGGACGCGGCCACGCTGGGCCAGTTGCCGCGCCTCACGGGCGGACAGCTACACAAGTACACGTACTTCGTGGTGAGTGTGTTTGTGCATATCATCATCATCACCACCACCACCACCACGACCACCACCAACACCATCACCACCACTACCACCACCACCACCACCACCACCACCGCCACCACCACCGCCACCACCACCACCACCACCACCACCGCAACCACCACCACCACCAACACCACCACTACCTCCATCACCATCATCATCATCATCAACAACATTAACCCATTACCACACTGTGAAGGGGTTAAGGCCACCTCTAACTTTTCTAAGTTATGTGCGTTTTATGAAATTAAAATATCACTATACTCTTTTATACCTCGAAAATTGATAGCATTCAAATTAATGGGACTTTTATACAAAAATGTGTGATTTTTAAACAATAAAAATACATAAATAACAATACGCATTTAACTTAAATATAGACTGACTGGCTTTGTCTCTATGACTCTGAGCCAGAGTAGGCATGATAACTAATTTTGAAAAACTGCTCTATGATCTTCGGAAGCATTTCCAGAAATTTTATTTTGCAGAAATTAAAGGTCAGAAATTTCAAAATGATTGCTAGATTTTACAGTTT
This sequence comes from Pararge aegeria, assembly GCF_905163445.1. Lineage (NCBI taxonomy): Eukaryota > Metazoa > Arthropoda > Insecta > Lepidoptera > Nymphalidae > Pararge > Pararge aegeria. The sequence continues at coordinate 1,487,712 of NC_053203.1, forward strand.
TATTCATTGAAAAAAAATACCACGGTGGTTTGGAATATAAATAAAAATACGTTCCACATACATGAGTCTTATTAGATAAACACAATATTTTTGTAATTTTATTTGATTGTCATCATGCCTATTATGTTTAGCAAAGGTAAATATATCAGTATGGTAATTACTCTTGTATCCAGGCAGACACGGACGGCGCGCGGCTCGCGTGGGATGTGAAGCGCACGGTGACGCGGCCCACGGGCCACGACGCGGTCATGCGCGTGCGCACGTCGACGGGAGTGCGTGCTACGGAATTCTATGGCCATTTCTTCATGTCTAACACAACTGATGTCGAATTGGCTGCTATCGGTGAGTTTTCTTCGAGTCCAATATAATAATATCTTCAGGATAATGCTGGGACTGCCTCGATACCGTACTGCGTCTGATATGTTTGCGGAGAACAGAGTTGTCGGGTTCTTCGCTGTCCCTCAATCGTAGGATCGAGAGCAGCTAAAATATTGATCTGACGGTTTTAGCAGACAGGCAGGATAGTGCATTTAAAGCACACTGGATGTCAGCTTTAGATATTAAGTTTATTGTGAATTACTAACACACGGACCTTGGTTGTCTGAAATAAATGCAGTACAATTCAACTGTCAACAGACTCTGACAAGGCGATAGGAGTGGAAATAAAGCACGACGACAAGTTGACGGCGGAGGACGGAGTGTACGTGCAAGCCGCCCTGCTGTACACGCACCGCAGCGGCCAGCGCCGCCTGCGCGTGCTCAACCTGGCGCTGGCCGTGGCGCACCAGCTGGCCGACGTGTACCGCGCCACCGAGCTTGACACCTGCATCAACTTCCTCACTAAGCAAGGTAGCTTCACACACGCACGCACGCACGCACGCACGCACGCACGCACTCTCAGGCATTCAGGTTCCCTCACGATGTTTTTGAACCTTCACCATTGAAGCAAGTGATATTGAAATAATTTAAAACGCAAATAACTTAAAACGAAATGTTAGAGATGCGTGCTGGTACTCGAACTCGCCCACCCCGAAAGTTAAGTTTAAATTCTACCCACTGGGCTATCAACGCTTCAATAATGGAATAGTGGCAGCCAATCATAAAGCAAGTAAGGTAAGATCATTTCATTATCCACCGACAGTGTCACAAATCGACCCCTGGTGCTGACATCACGAGGTTTTCTTGTTTACCTACAAAACTTTAATCACAATTGATACATAAGCAGGTTCCCGCACGATGTTTTCCTTCACATTTGAAGCAAGTGATATTTTAATTACTTAAAACGCACATAACTTGGAAAAGTTAGAGGTGCGTGCTGGAATTCGAACTCGGCCCCCCCGAAAGTGAAGTGAGTCGAGTGAGTTCATACGCAACAACTGGTAAGAAGGCACGGATTGCAATATTTATAGATCGACCACGGAAGCCCCTTGAAATGCCTTGAGATCTATTTATTCTGACTTGCTGTCTTTGGTTTGTTGTTATAATTCTGAATTTCTGGCCAATCAGGCCGGACATGGCCAGAAAATTGGTATCAGAAAACATCATCATATTGTATTGTTTCTTCCAGCTGTCTGGGCGCTCAGGGAAGCCACTCCAAGACAAGTGAGGGAAGGGTTGACGAGTAGATGTGCCAAATCTCTGGCTGCCTACCGAAGACACTGCGCCTCTCCGTCGTCGGTGGGGCAGCTGGTGTTGCCGGAATCCATGAAACTGCTACCGCTGTATACAAGCTGTGTGCTACGATCAGATGCTATAGCGGGAGGTATGCCAGAAAATATGTTCCAAATAGAAATTGCGTATCTACTTTCATATCCTATAGTTTAACCAGCTCTTGGGCACGTTGTACGTTTTCTTTGGTATGCATCGAAAATCTAATAGTAAATATTCAATTACCCATCAGTCAATGCTTAGCAGTAGGGCATTAACTGTGGTTATATTGATGAATCTTTCACCCAGGTCAAGACATAACGTGCGACGATCGCTCGTGCGCGATGTACCGCGCGCTGACGGCCGACGTGTCACTGTCGCTCGTGTACACGTATCCACGACTGCTGCCGCTCGACGGGCTGCCGTCTGCGCCGCCGCAACCCTTGCGAGCCTCCGTCGATAAGATGAGCGAGATGGGTGTATATTTACTGGGTGAGTTTGTGCTGGTGATGTGCGAGATGGGTGGAAAATTACTAGGTGAGTTGGTGCTGGTGATGAGCAAGATGGGTGTGTATTTACTGGGTGAGTTTGTGCTGGTGACTAGCAAGATGGGTCTTGGTGCGGGTGTTGGGGCGTATGATGAGTGAGTGAGCGTAAGTGGGTGAGTTGATGGGATTCATGAACTATCTAGTTCATCTAACAAACTCACCCAGTGTGTATATATATCCATCTGGATATATATACACACTGGGTGAGTTTGTTAGATTGATAAGCGAGATGGGTTGATATAATATACTGAGTAAGTTTTTTCTGGTGATGATCGTGATGGGTGAATATTTAATGTGTGCGTTTGTATATTATTACTGAGTGAGTTAGTGAAGGATGATAAGCGATAGGGGTGTATATTTACTGAGTTAATTGATGCGCGTAATGAGCGAGATGGGTATATATTCCATGTGTGAGTTGGTGTGGTTGATGAGCGAGATGTGTAGGTTATGAGCCAGATGGGTTGATATTGACTGAGATGGGTGTGTATTTACTTGGTAAGCCGGTGCAATTGATGTTGCTGTTTTGTACTTTCTGTAACCTATGTCTATCTATCTCGCAAAAAAGGCTTATTTGATTTTACTATTTATTTTCAATATAAACAGAATTATAAATTCATTTATTTCAATTAGTCCTAATTTATAAGCACTTTTAAAAAGTCAAGTATGTCTGTTAGTAGCGACTCTATTCAAGCAAGAAACTCATTAGTTGCTCTTTTCCATCATCATTGTCATTAAGAATTTCATCTAATATACATGTAATATGTAACCTCGCTGTATGAAATGTGTTTTACACATTGTTTAATTGTATTGTATGTTTCCGTCCCGCAGAAAATGGCGTCCACATGCTAATATGGGTGGGATCGCAGGCGTCCAGCGAGTGGGTGAGCGAGGTGTTTGGGGTGGCGTCGCCGCAGCACGTCGACACGCACGTGTGCGAGTTGCCCGAACTCGACAACCCCACGAGCGTCGCTGTCAGAGACCTCGTGCTCCAAACGAGGATCAAAAGAAAGAATGCAATGAGGGTAAGTCATTTTATGACAGACACAGGTAAGCCCGCTGCCATCTTGGACTCAGTGGTGTGCACTTAATACATGCACAAAAGCACTGCATACCTTTTTTTTTTAATTACTTTTATTTTATTTTTATTATTTATTTAGCAGAAATAGTTCAAAACGGAGTTAATATATGAGGATAACCAAGTGAAACTTATGACTATTAGAGATCTGTTTAGATTGTATACTCATGGGCGAGTAGAGATGTCAAATAAAATGACTGGAAGCCAAGGCCGTTTATATTCCTGTTTAAATAAAATATAAATAAATCGGCAATTGCATTGAATTGGACTTGGGTCTTGGCACTTGGCATTGTAAACCGTGAAATATATAAAATCTAATCAGATAATTGGTGTATAAAATTTAATAACCTCATTAAAAATACCCTAATTACTCATATAGGAGAAGGATGTTTCAATTATCTGCCATTTTTCGGCTCTATGCATGTCCCGGTAAAAAAATGCACGCCTAGACTGCATAATAAGCACCAGTATGCACTAAGCGGGCAGATGATATAAAATATAAAAAAAATCTACGGTAGGACATACAAAACTTTAGGATAGGCATTGTAAGAGTTATAAAAGCCTACCCTAAAGTTTTCATAACTCGTACTGGAGATTTTCTTCATTTTATATCATCTGTATATCCTGTTCATACCCACAACACGATATATCCCCCGATTATATCCCCTGACAAGGAATATAACTAACGCTAAAGCATGGGAACTTGGAATAGGAGAAGTTTACCCCCGTTTATTATTACACATATGTTATTTGGATATTATTTCCGCTCTGAGAGTTGAAGAAGCTAATGTGAGAAGAAAATTTTTCATCCTTTCCCCGGGGAGATTGATGATGATGCACCCAAGATTTTGTTGCGGATAAATAGATTGTAAAGTCGGAGTAAAGCCACTAGTACGGAATATTAGACTTTAAAATAAGGAGCATGAGGTCTTGATTTCTGTGACGTAACTGATTTTATACACCAAAACGAATTTAACGAATGCTAACGTGCAAAGCTTAGCGACCAATCACAAGAGACGCTCTAACCGACGCATCTTCTGATTGGACGCCTTAACTTAAGAGTACTGTTTTATCATATGTGCAAAGAGTATATTGTGACTCAAATCGACCGGCCGATTGAGTAATCGATGCGGTGAGGAAACCGCAAGAAATGGGCACTTTTTCAGTTCAGGCATGATTTGTTCTTTGCGTCGTATTCAGTGAGTGGTTCCGAACCAATCCGTATTAAATTTTACCGGATATCGGTTATCCGTAGTATATATTACCGGATATCGGTTATCCGTATTATATTTTATCGGATATCGGTTATCCGAATTATATTTTACCGGATATTGGTTACCCGTATTATATTTTACCGGATATCGGTTACCCGTATTATATTTTACCGGATATCGGTTACCCGTATTATATTTTACCGGATATCGGTTACCCGTATTATATTTTACCGGATATCGGTTACCCGTATTATATTTTACCGGAATAGAATACAAAACTTAACGGGATTCATAGTAAATGATTGATTGCTATATATATATGATTGATATATGCTCCTTACACGTATGGTATTGTTTGACATGTTTGCGTATGACCTTGGTTCGCCTGCACGCGCTGGCATGCACGCAGCTGTCGGTAGTCCACCAGTACGATAAGCACGAGGCCCTGGCGCGGCGGCTGCTGGTGGAGGACCGAGGCCTGGACGGCTCCGAGTCCTATGTTGAGCATTTGATGAGCATTCATAAGGCTGTCCAGAAGATGATGTAGGCGTTTGTATTCCGGGTTTCTGGGACTTGTGGCTTTTGCATGAACTCTGATTTTGGGATAGCGTAATGCACATCCGAAGTGTTTTCCATCATCATCATCATCACCATTGTAATCAGCATTAATGTCCCACTGCTGGGCAAATTGGAGTGAGTATTTTTGATGCAGGTTTCCACTCGATGTTTTTCTGCACCGTTATATTGAGTGATATTTAAATTGCTTAAATTTAGAACGCACATAAGTCTTTACAGTTAAGAGGTGCGTGCCGGGGCTCGAACTCGTTTCCCGGTTTCGAAAAGAATGCCGAAACCCTAACCACTGAGCTATCACCGCTTCGATATTTGTATGCGACCTTGAATTGTCTAAAGAACATATTTTCCTTATCAAAAAATGCGTTCATATATACTTAATGGATGATGTTACTTTGTTATATCGTCCATTCAATCGCGTTGTTTTAAATTTTAAAGTAATAAGAAAGTAAAGTATTTTTTTTAATTTCCATACTGCGTTGTCACAAAGTTATGTCAACTCAATATTATTTATATGATCAGGCAGACGTCGGGACGCATTATTCGTTTCATACGCCGGATTTTTGGTTGTTTTTTTTTGGGTTAATGGAAAATGGGTCAAAATGCTGGATCACAAATGCTTCAGGCTTGATTTTGTTTGAATAAGTTTTTTGGGGTGGTTGGTTGAGGTTTTTTTTTTAATTTATGTATTCGGTTTTAAAAGATAACAGCTTTCAAAATTAAACTATTTATTTATTTAAATATAAAACTCAAAGTCACTTTGGAAGCGTGCATACATTTTAATATTTTCATAATTGTGTTAATGTGGTTTTTTACTTTGAGGAAAAGATATTTCCTTACATATTTGGAGGAACTCCCTGGTGCTGCGCTGTGGTTTTAAGCGTTAGTTTCTCGGTTCGATCCCCGACAGAGGCAATTTGTTAACTTATAATTTTAGAATCTTCTCCGGTCTGGTCTGGTGTAAGGCTTTAGCGGTGTCTAGTCTAGTTACCGCTGTACTTACAGCAACGTGCCTCCAAGCGTTTGACAAACATTGTTTGGACTCCGCAACACCTTTGAGAACATTATGGAGAACTCTCAGGCATGCTTTCCTCACGGCGTTTTCCTTCACCGTTGAAGCAAGTGACATTTCAATTGCTTAAAACGCTCGTAACTTTGAAATGTAAGAGGTGCTGCGAACGGCCACCTCTAAAGTGGAGTCGAAGTCCTACCGGCGGTCACCGCTCCGTTCCGCGGTGGTCATGACGAGTTGTACTTGTTGTAGCTAACGGTGATGCGCCAGCACGACAAGCTGGAGACGGTGTTGCGCCACTTCCTGGTGGAGGACCGCGGCGTCGACGGCAGCTCCTCCTACGTCGACTACCTGTGCCACATACACAAGGAGATCCGCGCGCTTCTATAGCACCCGCTGTACTGACTTGCCGACACGCGAAACCACTTTTACGGGCTCAATTCCAACCGCCATCCCCGGCCTTTGGAGTTCACCGCTGCACAGCTAGCGTGGGCGGGAGACAATCGTAGATTGTTCAACGAGGGGTTAAAGCGACATTGCTTCACTTTAAGGGCGCCGGGATAAATCCCGAGTGTAGCGACGGTTTAGGGGCGCCCAAAACGAAGGCAGCTTTAACTCCGAGTTGAATGATCTACTTTTCACACCACGCGATGCAAAATCAAACTTTGGTGCGATTCAAGTCTATACTCTATGGTTCGCGATACACAGGCTCTGGTGAGTGACAGGGACGCCATCATACGTTAGAGCGAGATAGCAATATTAGAAAAATAGATCTTATTCAGATACGCCTTAAGATACATTCCTTACCCGCTAAGCCTATAGGATGTATCGAGGTACTCGACCTTTAAATACTAGGCTATTTAATACGACAGCGTCGAGCGAGTGGTGTGAACAAACTATATCCCCCGATTATATCCCCTGACAAGGCATATATTTAACGCTTCCACCTGCCAAAGTTAGGCAACTGGGAATAGGACCAGTTTACTCCCGTTTATTATTTCTCAATTTTATTATATGGATATTATTTCCACACGTGCGCTAATTCTAAGAGAGTTGAAAAAAGCTGTGAATCCCATCCTCTCCCCGGGAAGGAAATGGTCTCCTGTCCCACGCTGCATTTTCACCCCGGGGAGAGGATAAGAGGACAAAAAGCTTTTGTCAATTCTCCGTGCATAACCAAAATAGTTTACGCGAAATCGGCAAAAAAATTAACGCACAGATTTAAGATCCTCCATCTTTTTATAAGTGAGCTAATCATATTATTGCGTTACGGTCATTTTCTTTACTAAATCTAACGGTAATATCTTGATAAGTCGCTAAGCAATGTTGTTATTTGTTTAAAATTGTATGGATATTGTTTGACAATAACAACGTTACTATATCATTATTATAAAAATTATTATGATATTTTTTTATTCCTGAGTAATGTTAGCTTGCCCTAGTATAGATTTGTTCTTCTTGTTTGTAAATAAAAAACCGGTAGTACACAATTAGCGACTCTAACGTGATTGATATTAAGTGTATTTTGGTATGAAGATGAATATTTCAATATGAAGCGAAATTTTATGCTTATTTTTAAACTAAAAGAAAGAAACGCCTTTATCAATCAGCTTTAAAGTCAAAGTCAAAGTCAAAAATATCTACATTTAAGTAGGCCCATAGATGGCACTTATGATGAGTACATTAAATGAAGACCATATTAGTGAGATGATGGCGATAACCCTTTTCTTCACCCACCGCTGCGTGAAGAAGACCATGACGAGAGCCATGTTGACGGATCGTTAATAAACAATTCCTGGTTGATATAAAAAACTGTGCTTTCACGTCAAAGTAAATTGAAAGTTATTTTACTTATTTTAGAGTTGCTAATCCTACCAACTCTATTGAGAGAGCTGCCTTAATATTTGTTGTCGAATTTGAGCTTTAACATAAGGTTGATAAGTTCCAGTTTACGCTGCCACTACAGTGTTTTGATATGCGTAAACAGAGTAATAAATCTTGTAAGAGTACAGACCAAAGTCCCCGTTGTCCTGGAGTAAGGTGCAATACGATTCCAAGGTGCATAGTGATAATTCAAATGTAAGAGAAACAGTCCCTAAAAGTAGTGTCACGTTAAAACAAGTGCCTTACTACGAACGCTTAAATTATTATTATTTTAATATTGCTGATGTTTTGTTTCTGAATTATAATAGTCCATATTCTTAAGACGTTTATACGACCTGTGTGGTGCAGCGGTATCGCTGAGGTCTTGAGTGGGAGGGTAGAGATGTCGGAATTTTCTCTGGTCTGGTCTGGTGGGAGGCTTTGGCTGTGGCAAGTTATCCACCCTACAGACAGAGGCGTGTTGCCAAGCGATTTAGCGTTCCGTTACGCCGCGTACAAACCGATTTGGGGTATAATTATAGATTTTAAACTAAAATTTTCGTGATTAATCAACATTTCTTAAACATAGATAAACGGGTATTTACCACGATAATATTTTTGGATTTGTCGATATTTCGACCCAGTTGCATGGATCGTAATCACGACCGGACTGCGTACGTACGAGATGTCAAATTGGGTGTCACGGGCAGAAATTGACTACCCGGTAGTCAGATTCCGCCCGAACTATATTTAAGAAATGTTGGGTATTAAGTTTAATATTACTGTACCCCTAACAGGTGAGCCCGCTACAATCTTAGACTGCATCTCTGTTAAGGGCTGACCTTATGTTGCTTAAAAAAATACTTCATCAATAGCCTATAAAAAACATGGGAGGGTTTGCCCAGAATCACCACGCTGTTTGTGGTGTGGTGGACGGGTTAGAGATCGCAGTAGATGGTAGTTTTCCTTTAGTCGTCTCGTACGACACCGGGAAGAAAAGGGTTGGTGACAACTGTATTCTGATGTGTCATTACAACACGGCGAACAAAACACGTAAAAGGAATTTGCCGTTTCAAAGTAATACTGTTTTAAGCGATGGTAGTAAGGGTCAAGATAGAAATATTTTGTGAAAAAGAACACTGTATTGTCAGATCATGATGATGCGGGGTCAGTGGCGTGCATGCAGGGTACGCACAGGGTACCCAGATGAAATAAAATGAAGAAAATCTCTAGTACGAGTTATAAATATTTAAGGGTTGGCTTTTTATACCTCTGTCAATGCCTTTTCTTAAGTTTTTTATAACCCGATATTTTCTACTCGATTTTCGGATGGACACTTGCCGACAACCACCTGAGGGGTTGCTACGGCGTCACCGGGGGAGTGGGGCGAGCGCGAAAGCCCGCCATGAGAAGAGCCCCAGGGCTCGACGACACAGGGGGGAGTATAACCCGTACTGGAGTTTTTTTTTCCATTTTATATTAGGAGGCGTTCATAAAATACGTGAGATTTTCGTGGGGCAAATATCACGCAATTTGTTTTCTGATTTTGGTCCATTTAATCTAGATTGTACATGCTTGAGATTAAATTTTAAATGCAATCGTAATACTATTGAGATCATTCACAAATTCGTTCAAAAGAAAATAATTTCATTCATATTTCGACGTTTTGCGTTTACAGACTGTCAAACCACCATATTTGTTGTACACCAGTTGTTTTTTTCAATCCAACGCGTTCGAGCAATCTGACCGCTCAGTGCATACCCTGTGCATACGCATATACGTGCACCACACGTATGCACGCCACTGTGCGGGGTGAATGACCATTGTATATGACGAGTGCAAGACGACTGTATTCAATTGTTATTATTAATTAGAATTAATCTGTTGAGAATTATATGATCATAGAGTTTGTAAAGTATGGTATTGTGTTTTAATTTCTATAGTTTTTCATCTATTTCTTTTTTGTATAATTTCCATGAATTAACCATTTTTTTTAACAGATACAATAATGAAGTTCTAATTTTGACGTCTTTTTGGTAGCTTTGAGACATTTAACGCCGCCTTTTGACGCCACTGCTAACCTTCTAAAAGCCACGAACTAATGGACTGTAAAAGTAAGATAACTAGAGTTAAAGTGTCCACATGTCAACGGCGTAACGGAATTTTTGGGACCCTAAATAACACCAAAGAACCTAAATTAGAGTTGTATCCTTTTCGTTTTACCACGACCAATTAACAATCAATCTATTCCAAAATCTTCAGATCGTCATCAGAAGTATCTAGCCCTTCGATAATGGCTTGTTACTTCTGTCAACTACAAGTATCTGGTCTTGGAATAAAAAGTGCTTAGGCCGAAGTTAATAATAACGTAAAAATTATAAAAAAAGCAATGCACATCTCTTGTTTCAAACGTGTCTCACTGTAATATGGACCTTTGATATCGAAACTGCAATGTTTCCTACTAGATGACGCTACAGTCGCTATAAGACTGATATAATAGGCATTTACGAATTTCGTCATCGACGGTAGGAGAGCCGTAGCTTAATTGGTTAAAGCGTTCAGGCTGCGATTGCCAGAGGGTCGCAGGTTCAAATCCTGTGTGTTCCGAAAAAGAAAATGATATGCATTTTAAATTTATAAAATGGCGGATTGGTACTTTCAACGCCTTCGAGAATATTATGTAGAACTCTCAGGCATGAAGGCTTCACCGTTAAAGCAAGTGGCATTTAATTGATTTAATTAAATAAGCACATAACACTAAAAAGGTTTAAGGTGCTGAGATGCGTGTGATCGAACACAGACCGTCAAATTCAATCCCAGGGAAGGCAAAGGCAAAGTCTGAACAATATGCTATCCTTATTTTTAGGGAAGTTTAGGAAAAGGATGGCACAACTAAATTTAATCTGCCATCTCAAGATTTTGGATTAGATTGACTAATAATTTTGGACTTTAAACTGAGTTTTGTGCTGCTGTGATCAAAATACTTTCGATTAGCTGAGCGCAGTTTGATTGGTCTAAATTTACAGTTTAATGGTTGTTATTGGTCCAATTTAAAAGATTGACTTTGAATTTAACTAACAGTTGCGGAGTCTGTAGGAATTTAACCGACATCGATCTTCTGAAGTGCCTTTACCAATAGCTGTAGTACAAGAGGTGTCGTTTTCGAGTATGGAAATAGTTGACATCGAAGTAAAATTGTTCTTATTTTCAAAGCTCAAATTCGCATACAATTAAATGCTTAAATTTTTACGTACGTAAAGTACGTTTGTAAAATGTGATTTACGACTGATACGCGAAAACGACACTCCTCGATTGCGAGCGAAGAAATCTTGTATTAGGCTTCATAGATTTAAATCGCTAGATATGTGTATGTGTATCGTGAAGTTTTTGAAAAGAACGCCTCCGGCAATCTAATATTAATAAAGTAGGGCAGGAGTTTGTTTTTTGTTTGCATGGTGTTAGAACGCGTTAACCTCTTGAACTACTAATTATATAAATTCAGCAAATCTGACTGATACTAAACATACAAAGAGTTTTAGCTTTTCTATGACAGCATACCTACGATTGAAATCTTTGGCTGAACTATGGCCCTTACACACAATACGACTGAAATATTTAATTAAATATATATGAAATGTATGCCTCATAGTTGTAAGACATAAAAATAAATGTTTATTTTTATATGGTGTAGGTATACAATCCAAGTGTATTTATTCATCCAATACATCATTTGAGTCGTATAGTGAGTGTAAAGAGGCCATTCGCGCGTCCATACATACAAAATCAAAGTCACCTTTATAATACTGAGATGCTATAGGATATGAAGACTTGTTATAACGTCATTTATGTATGTTTTATTTAGATAATAGTTTTGTAGCCTTTAAACTCTATTGTAATGGATTGTAAATAAACTATACTGGCCTTATTATATTTTATTTATTCTGTTCATTCTAACTTTTCCGTTAGCCATATTATACATGTGAAAGTGTGGATAAACATCCACACTTTCTGAATCACGCAAAAACGGCTTAACGGATTTGGATGAAAATTGGCATGCATGTAGCCTTTGACACGGAAAAGAACATAGGCTAACCTTTATGCCGATTCCTTAAGTAGTTCCCGAGGGAAAATTGATAATTATTTACGAGCTAAACCGCTTCGAAATTTTGTACGCATGTCACCTATGCTATGGAAAAGGACATGTACTTTCTATACCGATCTCTCAAATAGTTCCCGTGGTAGCATCAAAAATTGTAAACGGGCGAAGTTTTAGACCTATTTCTGAAGTCCACGCAAACGATGTCGCGGGCAGCAGCTAGTTTCCAATTATTCCTTTCTTATATGCTGAGAACTGAAAAGCAGAAACGACTCAAGCTTTCTCACTGGAAATCGTAATACCCACGGAGTCTACAGACTACTTAAAACGAATCGCTGGATGCAAGCGGCACAAAGCCGTCCTAGGTTTTTATATTTGGCACTACCAGAAAAATTAAAAAATATCTTTACGTTTAGTATTTCATTTATTGAGGTAGATTGTACTATGTAGCACCTCTGCGTCCCGTAACATACACGGGCGAAGCCGCAGGACACAGCTAGTTAATAAATGAAAGCTTGTATAAAATATATCTCTTAAACTCAATCTATCGCTCCCTGTGATTGTGACTTACTGTCGCAACAAAAATCTGACGAAACGAAAATCTGTCGAAACGTTACCAACTCAAAACTGTCAATCAACAACATGCCGACCCATTACAGACCCACCACAGTGCTAAATACAGGATATGTAGTAGTTGAGCATTTTGTGACAGAGCTCGTCCAAGGAAGTACTTCTTCTTCTTCTTCTTCTCTCTGGGCAGTTTCCGCACGTAAGCGCTTCGCTTGTTGTACGTAGAAATTTCCCGCTGTTGCTCGCTACTCCAGCCATCCAAGCTCATTCCAGAATCCCAGCATACCGCCCAGGTTGCTGAGGACTTCCGGGATAGTGGCTGATGATCTCAGGTAGATCTCGCGTTACTCTGTCACGTACTATCGCCATGATTATTTCTGCCGCTAAGCAGCATTGTTGCAACGCTGTGTTCCGGTCTGAAGGGCGCGGTTGCCGGTGGAACTAGAGGCACCTAAGCCTCAAATAGATGGACACAGGGCGGCATGTTGCAGGACGTGCTCCTTGCATGCCCTGTGAAGTGTTGCTGTTTATAGGCGATGGTTTTCCACTGACCATCAGGTGAGCCCCCTACTAGGTCCGTCAATTATTACTATGAAAAAAGCGGGCAGATGATATTAAATAGAATCATCATCACCATCATCACTTCAACCGACTGAAGTCCACTGCTGGACGTAGGTCTTTTGTAGGGAGTTCCAAAATCCACGGTCTTGGGCCGCTTGTTTACAGCGGCTCCCAGCGACTCGCCTGATGTCGTCTGTCCACCTCGTTGGGCTGACCAACGCTGCGTTTACCGTGCGGGGTCGCCAAGGCGCTAGGCCTTGTAACCCCAACGTCCATCGGTTCCCCGAGCTTTGTGCCCCGCCCACCTCCTTTTTACTATTGTTAAGTGTCTGGGTGTTTATATGTATATAAGTATTAATATTTATGTTTATATTTCATAAATATATTCATCAGTCATTTAAGTACCCATAACACAAGCTACGCTATATTCTACGCTTACTTTGGGCTAGATGGCGATGTTTGTATTGTCGTAGTATGTTTATGTCTACCTGTTAACTTATTTCATGGAAATAAAACGAGACACTGGAAAGCATTATTATATCGCCTATTTGGCTCCAGAACGAGTTATAAAAACTTTAAGATAGGCTTTTAATCATTCGTACAATGCTTTAACCCTACCCTCAGGTCACCTCTTAGGGTTTTATTTAGACCGTAGTCCATCACGCTGACCAAGTTCGCATTGGTACACGTGTGCCTTTGAGAACGTTATGGAGAACGATCTACGAGTCGGTTTTAAATTCTTTGTACGCTCGACCGTAACAATAGGAAGATCTTCCTCCGAGCGGGAGATCGTGCTCGGGGACCGAAGTCCGCACATTCATCTTTGGAAGTTGTATATACCTATAGTCAATTTTTGTGAACACTTCGCTAGCGCGATGCAGGATTTTTGTGGCGCCATCTAGTTCGGTAATGTGGAGACCGCTACATCTTCCTACATCCAGAGTCATGTGATAATGTGTTTAATCTTATACTTATATATATAAAGCAGAAGATTTTGTTTGTTTACTTGCGCGAACGCGATGATCTCAAGAAATCGGACCAACAGTCCGATTTGAAAAACTTCCAGTTTTGGATAGCCTATTTATCAAGGATAAGCTACGCTATCAACACGCTAGAACCCAACCCGGGGAATTGGGGATAAAACTCTACTATGTTCTTATAAAGCCATGTTCTATGAAGCGGTAATAGAGCAGTGGTTAGGAGCTCGACTTCACTTTCGGGGTGCCGAGTTCGAATCCCAGCACGAAACTATAAACTTTTTTAAGTTATGTGCGTTTTAATAACTTGCTGCTTCAACGGTAACGAAAAACATTGCGAGGAAACCTGCATGCCTGAGAGTTCTACATAATGTTCTCAAATGTGTGTGAAGTCCACCAATCCGCACTGGGCCAGCGTGGTGAACTACGGGTATAACCCCTCCTCATTGTGGGGGGAAAACCCGTGCTCTGTAGTGGGGCGGTAATGGGTTGTTGATGATGATGATGATGTTATAATACTCTTCTATTTGGTAACTTAAAGATATTTGTAAATCAAATAACGATTGTTTGTTGTATAAATTATATTTATTGATATTGTGAAACGAGTTACAGTTTACTAATTGGTAGTTTTTTCATGTAAGTTCGGATAGATTTTCATTTCTTTTTCTGAAACAAAGTTTATGATTAGCCTTCATAAATCATGAAAATCTCAATGCTGCATTAGCCTTCCTTATAGAAAAGTGTAATGGAGCCGACTCCTGAAATATACTACGACAATACACACATCGCCATCTAGCCCCAAAGTAAGCGTAGCTTGTGTTATGGGTACTAAGATGACTGATGAATATTTTTATGAATAACTAGCTGAGCTGTCCCGGCGAACTTCGCAACGCGGATCATTCTTTTTTTTATAATTGTTATATTTTAATATTTATTATCCTATTCTGGCTAAGAGAAATCCAAAAAATCAAATATCATAAAAATGGGTCTCAGCCGTTCTTGAGTTATAAATGGTGTAACTAACACATTTTTGTTTTATACATAAATACTTAGAATATACATATAAACACCCAGACACTGAAAAACATACGAGCTCATCACACAAATATATGAACCCACGGCCTTGGACTCAGAAAGCAGGGTGGCTGCCCACTGCGCCAGTCGAGTTGTTAGAGAATGGCCGTCAAATAACCAAGTATTTGTTAGTGCTAAACATTGTTAGAGAATGTTAACTGTTTTTGGCAATGTAGAATAACATATACACACGGCAACAACCTAGTAACAATAAATAACTTTTTGCTGTCGATGTTGCTGAGTAACATTTGCAAAAGTTAACTGCGTTGTGGATGCACGGTAAAGTGATGCTATGTTTATAAATAACGACAACACTGTTTTGACTCGAATTCGGAAATATTTGACTAGATACTTATTCATCAGCTACTTACTTGTTTTTCAAAATCTCAACGGGTCTTTTGTACGAGGCATCCTTTCCGACATTTCCGTTTACGGCCGCAGGCTTCTGCTGTGGTGCACAAATGGCACAGTATGAGGAGTGCAAAAATTAAGATTTTTCGCCACTGCATTGTTTGTTTACTGTAATAACACCAGAGAATGAATCATATAGCACCTTTTGACTGTCTGTAACTTAAAACTATTGAATAACCTGGCCTAAATGCCCGTTGGAAAAATTAAAGCACTTTGGGAATGTTCCATACAAGCCCATCACGTAAAACTTAACGATACTTGCAAATAAGCCTACATGAAGGTCCATGACCGCTAGCTATTAATTCAATAATGGTAAGATTTCTAGCCATTTGGTAGGAGCTCGACTTCACTTGTGGGGGGCCGAGTTCGAATCCCAGCAAGCACCTGTAACTTTTAAGCTTAACTCACGTTAAATGTATATGTTACTAGCGTACCCAGCCCGCTTCGCCGGGCTAGATTTTGCTTTATTTTATTTAAACAATAAACTTACATCATTAAATTTTTAATTTAAGTCTCATAATATATTAAATCATTTATTTCTCTCCGTATTCATTCTCTTCTATTCTCTTCTCGAGCGGGCGAAGATCATTATCTACACCCATGTAACACCCAACAATAGAATATCATCATAGTAAATAAAAGCTGTATTTGACAGTTCGACAGTTTAAAAATAGGAGTGCTCCGATCGTCAGCAAACTTTACAGGATTACTCGCCAGGTCAATCCGGAGATTCCCTGAAAGTTTCATTGAAATCGGTCCAGCCGTTTCGGAGCCTATACGGAACATACCCACACACTTTCTCTTTTATACATATAAGATATACACATAAATACTTATAATATATACTTATACTAATAAATAAATAAATAATTATGCTACAACAATTTACACATTACCATCTAGCCCCAAAGTAAGCGTAGCTGTTTATGGGTACTAAGATAGCTGATCAATATTTTTATAAATATAAAAATACTTATCATAAACAGATAAATACCCAGACACTAATAAACATTAATGTTCATCACAGAAACATTTTCCAGTTGTGGGAATGCAACCCACGGCCTTGGAATCAGAAGGCAGGGTGCGCCAATCGGCTGTCTAAATAAGAATGACTATAGTACTTCCCCGGACTTGGTCTGACCGTCTGCCACAAAAACCTCTGTTGCACCTTGGTATTGGAAGCTCGTAGTTTCGGTCCGCCGAAGTGGTTGCAAGGGAAGCAGTGCGCGTCCTGACAGTGCTTGCGACTCCGCCGGCAGCCGCGCGACAGCTCCAACATAGACACCGCAATGTGCAGGAACACCAGTACAAACGGGTTCAGGAACTGCATTCTGAGTGACAAATAGTTAGTTTGACACACCTAGATGGGCCAAATGTATATCAATCATTAGCCTGTAACAGTCTACAGGTGGACTAAAAAGTCTTCTCCCAAGTGGAGGGTTTGTGCATGACAGGAGCATAGAATACTACTAGTTTTTAATAATTAACTTAAGTCTTTAAAATATAATAGTTTGTAATTGTTGCACGTGTAATAATCAGCTTCGTGCATAGAGGGTACGCACAGGGTATGCAGATGATATAAAATGAAGAAAATCTCCAGTATGACTTAAGGGTAGGCTTTTATAACTATTACAATGGCTATCCTTAAGTTTTTTATTACTTGTACTGGTGATTTTCTTCATTTTATATCATCTGCATACCCTGTGCATACGCTCTATGGACGCCACTGTCTGTAAATTTGAATCTGAACTTTGAATTTGAAGACGGTGCTGCCCGTTCTAAGTTATACTGCCTTAGTCGCCTCGTACCAGCGTGAAGAGGAGACGTAGTGACAACTGGGTTCTGAACTGCCGTCATCAAACAATGGTACTAGGGATTCAACAAACGGTAGTAGGTAGTATACCCAATTATATTTCATTTTCTTGTCCATCCACTACTCACGTAGCCGGAAAAAGGGTGCTTTGATCTTGGTGCGGAAGTGCGCTGTGCACGTGAAATATATCATTACAAATGAGTGGCTGTTAGGCAGAGGAATCCGGCTTCTACATGGATATTGAAGGTTGAACGAACATGGGTTCTTAGATGATTTCAACCGTAAGCTTCTTTTATAAGTCAAAAGGACAACGATTCGATATAGATAAACGTACTTCATCAACGCATTACCGGTCACTACACAATGAGAAGAGGTTAAGGCCGTAGTCCACAACGCTGGCCCAGTGCAGATTGGTGGACTCCACACTCCTTGAAGATGATAATGGAGAACTCTCAGGTATGCAGATTTCCTCGCGATGTTTTCCTTCACCGTTGAAGCAAGTGATATTTTAATTGCTTAAAACGCACATAACTTAGAAAAGTTAGAGGTGTGTGCTGGAATTCGAACTGAACCCCCCGAAAGTGAAGTCGAGCTCCTACCCACTGCGCTTTCACTGCTTCTTACCTATGTATTTTGGATATGTTTAGGTATTCAATTTTGGAATTAAAATAAATTTAACAGTTCGCCAGGTACATTTAAATATTCATATTAATATCCTCATCATATCCATTATCGGCCCACTACAGCGCAGGGGTCTCATCCCACAATGAGAACACAGTAAGGCCGAAGTCCACCACGCTGGCCCAGTGCGGATTGGTGGACTCCTCACACCTTTGCGAACATTATGGAGAACTATCAGGCATGCAGGTTTCCTCACGATGTTTTTCTACACCGTTGAAGCGAGTGAACGAACATAGCTAAGAAAAGTTAGAGGTACGTGTTGGAATTCGAACTCGGACCCCCAAAAGCCGAAGTCCTACCCTTATTTTAGAAATTATTATCAGTCTAAACAGCTTTTACATTTTCAATTTTATTTAACTAAAATAAATAATAATAAATATACTACGACAATACACACATCGCCATCTAGCCCCAAAGTAAGCGTAGCTTGTGTTTTGGGTACTAAGATAACTAATGAATATTTTTATGAACGGGATCTTATTATGGTGCAAAGCTGCTGATATTGAAACTATATTCATATTGCAGAAAAGAGCTGTACGGTCAATATATAAACTTAAATCACGTGAATCCCTCCGTGAAAAATTTAAAGAAATAGGTATACTTACGGTAGCCTCACAATATATTTACAACAATATAGTATTTGTACGACAACATATTAGTCTTTATAAACAAAAAGTGGATATAAACAGTCGACTTACAAGAAATGGTCATAAATTAGTGACATCTGCATATCGTCTGCGAAAGGTGCAGAAGTCATTTGTGGGATTGAGTAGGTATACGCTTTTATAATATGATTCCTAAGGTAATTTTGGACCTGCCAATGCATAAGTTTAAAGAATGTGTTAAAACACATTCATTACAGCGAGGTTATTATACAATTGATGAGTTTCTTAATGAAAAGGTTGCTTGGAAGCATCCGGCTCCGCTTTCATCTTTCACAAGATAGGAAAATGAATTTCAAAATGTAAAATGTAAATTGTTGATATTGGAGAAGAACAACTGCCGAGTTTCTTGCCGGCTTCTTCTCGGTAGAATCTGCCTTCCGAACCGGTGGTAGAGTCACTACACACAGACAGACTTGACGTTTCAAAAGTGCTTATATTAGGCCTACTTAAAATAAATGAATTTTGATTTTTTTTTTGACAAAACGAGCGCTAGACTGCAATCACACCTGATCCTATGTGATGCGGCCTAAGGCGGAACGCGCTTGCCTAGAAGATGGCTGTTCACTTTTGATTCGAAAGGTACTTATATTGTAGTACTGGGCAAAATAGAAGCCGAAAGGGCATTCCTTGCGGTGCGAATCAGAAACGAGGATGCAAAGCGCTTCGTACGCGTCCGCGGTCATATCAACCCTACGTGGTTGATATGACCGCGGACGCGTACGAATACAGATACAGATCCCGGTTCCTTACGTCTCGACGCGGATTACAGGTAACCGAATCTACATCTAACACGTTTGTTTAGAACCAACGCTAAATTTCACCTTATTGTGAGTGCGTGGTTGAAGGTCACTTCTTGCACTTGGCCTCGTGGTCCGTGCAGCTGGTGTACGAGGTGGCACGGCAGGACTCCAGGTACGACAGCAGCAACGTCACCAGCAGAACTATCAACTCTTGGACGAACGCCTTGTCCATAGCATGAACACAGCTGTCAAGTCAAAGCTTCCTTTATTCAAACCAACCTGAACCGAATTTTCATATCGTCGTAGACGAATATTTTTATAAACAAAATTTATTTATGTTATTTTTGTAAGATTAAAATATATCGTATGTTATTTGAATTGGCTAAAATAACTAAAAAAAAGTTTGAAAAACAGCAATATCGTCAGGTTTCTACGATCATGGCGATAAATTATACCTTATACTAGCTTCTTTCAAATATTCCACGAGAACTGATAGTAGCCAGTGGATAAATAAAAAAATAATATATAAATATACTACGACAATACTCACATCGCCATCTAGCCCCAAAGAAAGCGTAGCTTGTTTTATGGATACTAAGATGACTGATGTATATTTTTATGAATAATATATATAAATACTTATAATTTACATATAAACACCTAGGCCCTGAAAAAAATTCATGTTCATCACACATACATTTTCTAATTATGGGAATCGAACCTACTGCATTGGACTCAGAAAGCAGGGTCGCTGCCCACTGCGCCAAACGGCTGTCGATAGAAAGCATTATAATATTATTTCCGTCTCCAAGATCTAAGCTATCTTATTAAAAAATCGTCAAAATCGGTAAAGCATATGTAACGAACGAACAAACATGAATTTTTTAAAATATTTGTAAGGATTATATTACTAGCTATTGCCCGTGTTTTCCATATGTGTTTGGCAAACGGTTTTTATATAAATTCGTGGCCACCCTTTGTTTTCCTGGGACAAGAAATTGTATATCTTACTTTCCGTTCTTTCAACTAAGTCCTTGCCAAAAATCAAGTTTATTGGTTGCTCAGTTAGGATATAAAGGAAAGATAAACACACAGGATTATGCAATTGGTATGATTTATGCTTAAAGTAAATTGTAACATTTTACGATTTAATAACTTCTCCAAAATTCATTTTGCTACATATTAATTGGCGCAGTGGGCAGCGACTCTGTTTTCTGAGTCCAGGGCCGTGGGTTCGATTCACACAACTGGCAAATCTTTGTGTGATGAACATGAATGATTTTCAGTGTCTGGGTGTTTATATGGATATTATAAGTATTTATTTGATGAAGATTTTATATAAACAATTTTATGTATAATGTATATATACATTATACATAAAATTGTTTATATAAAATCTTCATCAGTCATCTTAATTACCATAACAGCATAACAGCATAAGCTACGCTTACTTTGGGGCTGGGTGGCGATGTGTGTATTGTCGTAGCATATTTATTTATTTTATTCGTTTATATGTATCAGCAGTCCACCTTATTTCTTGCAGGGTGGGTTTTCTGGAGTACAAGGGATCTTCTTCGTTCCACAAGCAGCCACGAGTTGCAGGACGGTTACTAGGAAAGCCAGGACTGCGAGCAGCCGTCGCAAAACTTGCATGATACGTCAACGGCTGAAACCGACAAAACATCAGTTTAAATTTGAACCAAGACTACGTTATGTTGATCCTTAAACTTAAGGTTATCGCGAATACATCAACTCTGAAACCGTCTGAAACGTATCACCATCGTCCAAACTAGAGTTGTCAGTAGGTATTCCTATTGTAACCGGACACAAATCTCTCTCTCTATGGTCGTTCCTTCATCACTGAAGATCGTGGTCCTGGTGAGATCTCAACTACAAAATGACCATTGAGTCTCGATCTACCATTTCTCTCTTGGGAACATAGTGCAGTGGTTTCCCGTTGCCTTCTGCACCAGACATTTTAGGAGTTATTTATAGCTCCAAGGCCGCTGCAGCCTCTTCCATCCAGTTTCCCGGACGGGAGTATGGATATCCCGCCACTGATCGGTCGCCAGAGCCTCGTCTGTTGTCTAGCAGGGAGCACCACGAGCAGGTGAGGTTGACATTTTGGGTTGACTAGGTGTTATCGTCACTCTTCCCCTTACTCCCCACTCCCCCGGACACAAATAGGAATCGTAAAAACAACGTGAAATGGGAGCAAAAGAAAACGGGACCGAAAGTGGTACGGGTTTACGTACGTTACTTCAACCATCTTATGGTCGCCCCCGCTTACCTCTCAATAACCCCGTACAAACAACCCTTGCGAACCCTTCACATGAAATATATAATTAATAAATAATTATACTTAGACAATACACACATCGCCACCTAGCCCCAAAGTAAGCGTAGCTTGTGTTATGGGTACTAAGATGACCGATGAATAATTTTATGAATAATATACGTAAATACTTATAATATATAGAAAAATATGTATATTTATCACACAAATCCTTTTCCTATAATACAGTTTTCTGCCGGCTTGCGGGCCTGTTCGCGCTTTAAGAATTAAACACGTCCCGCATGTATGCAGCCCGTGCGGTAAAAAAAAGATAAATAAAATTTTAGGGTACGGACGGCCCGCACGCGGACTACATCCATACGCAGGTAAAAATCTGCTTGTCTGGAAAAGAAGCACTGAAATCCAATCAGCGATCATAAGAGCCGCAGCAGAGTTGACCTACCGGAGGTTCTCATCGCGGTAACGATCTAGCGTTCTGTTGACGCCTGTACTCTATGCGATTTGTACTCTCCTAATCGAAGGTTTGTTTCATTTATCCAGCCAGTTTGATGGCTTATGGATAGAATTAGAGTTCGTTGGAATGGAGTTGAAGTTTATACGTGTGCGATAACCTCTAATATAAAACTTCAAAGGCAATAGAAACGACACTTACTTAGATCTAGGACTTTGCTTCTGCTATTGAGCTGTTCAGAAGTTGTAAGCGAGGAAACTTTTTATGCGAGCTGCACCAATTTCCAAATGTTGCCGAGCCGGATTGTGAGACTTTCAAAATTTATCCATTCTGTTTCTTGGATGTTGCCTGTAAAAGAGAAAGATTGACTTGAGCCCTTCCACCACGAAGATAACCTGCAATTGAGAAGTATAAAATAAAATGCAACACAAAAAAGGTGGAATTTGACCCAGAACAATATTTCTCAATTACATAATACAACTACACAATAATAATAAACATAACCCCAAAGTAAGCGTAACTTGTGTCATGGGTACTAAGCTGACTGATGAATATTTTAATGAATAATATATATGAATACTTATAATATACAGATAAACACCCAGACACTGAAAACATTTTCCAGGTGATGAATCGAACCCACAGCACTGGACTCAGACAAAATAAAATGCTAATATAAAACTTATAATAATTTATTCCTTATCGTCCATTACAGATACAAAGTGTATTACTATAAAAACTAAAGATATTTTAGCACTATTAAACATTTTTGGCTTGTGTCCTGGCCTGAACTTTGTGACTGTTCCTGACCGCTTTCCAGAATTGCTGCAAAACATCTTTATCATTTATTGTATAAAATCCATTTCCCGTTTTATTGAATTCATTGTTTAAATACTTAATTTTAATATTGTGAGCATCACTTTTAATTGCCATGTCGTTCGGAATATATTTTAAATCGTTTTGTAACATTATGTGCACGGGAGATTTTCGTTCCATACTTTTCATTTTTAAACATTTTTTCATATCATAAAGGTTTCTGAACTTTCTGAATTCATAATGGTTTATATTTTGCTGTAGATTTTCACCAGAAGCTGTTGGTTATTCAAGTAGAGATATTTGCTAACTGCTCAGTTTCTATACGGTCCTTTCCTGCAAGGAGCTCTGCCCGTACACGGGATATTCTTTTTACAACAACCAGATCCAGTAGCGAATATGGAGAGCAAAACTATCAGCATCGAATAAAGGAATGCCCAGTTGATTTTAGCCATGGCGTACCTGGAAAGATAAATTAATGTAAAATAATAAACCTCACAGAAGTGCAAACTTAACGAGTCCGTGGAAGTTTGTGTTGCCTCTGTGATTTAGATTGTTTTGCATATTCTCATAGTAAATAAATAAATATTTCTAAGCGGCCTGTTGACTTTTATTAAGTTTTTACGGAAAATGCTATAATTGAAGGGTACCCAAAATAACAATACATCTTAATATGTTATGCTATTTTTGTTATTAATAAAATGAGGATGGAGGGGGAAGGAACGATAAAAGGCATACATTTTACTTCAAATAAGAAAGGTGCAGCCGGAACAATTCGCATTTTGGCGCTCAGATCAGTTGGGAATAGAATGAATGAATGAATACATTTTTATTACAAAAGCAAGTAGGATGGATTAGGTAACAAATAAAAACTACAATTTATGATCGGTTGAAGGCTGGATTTCTGATGATAGCTCACCACTTTTTATTTCCCACAGGGCGCAGGATCCCTGCAAGCGATGTACACCTTCCTGGTGCAACCGACAGCACCGGTAATCCAAGCGAGGTCAGCGGATATCAGCAATAGAGTACATCGGATCAGGCCCATGGTACTCTTGAGACCATGGCGGCTATCTGCGGACACACCTACCTGTACCTTCGATACACCAGTGATACTGCCTCGAGATGAAAGTCCGCTTTAAAGGTAGGGACGGAGAATTAACATACAGAAACCGTGTACACGATTAATATGAAATCATCAAAAGTCACTCCACTTTAGTGCGTCCGTTTTCTATATATATATATATTTTTTATAAATAAATATACTACGACAATACACACACCGCCACATAGCCCCAAAGTAAGCGTAGCTTGTGTTATGGGTGCTAAGATGACTGATGAATATTTTTTTTATGAATAATATACTTAAATACTTTTAAAATACATATTATTCCCAGACACTAAAAAATAATCCTGTTCATCATACAAACATGTTCCAGTTGCGGGAATCAAACCCACGGCTTGGGACTCGGAAAACTGGGTCGCTGGCCACTGCGCCAATCGGCCGTCAAATTATATTCAATATATATCAGTAATGAGTTGCTTAGCAAAGTTGTTATTTGTTAAAAATTGTATGGATATTTTTGACAATAACAACGATGACAATAAATCTATAGATTACGGATATTTTACCAGTTGACAGTAATTATTTTACCTCTAAAGTTCTTAACTTTTACCATAAAATGTGGAAAATGGGAAAAGTTCGTGTGATAGCAACATTCCGCGGGTGTGAAGTGAGACGTGCGCGGGGCGTCTTCTATGTTTTTAATTAGACATAATGCTCAAAATATTAAAAAATATGCACCTTACTTGGTATTGTTATGTTATTTTGCTAATAAATTGACACATTAAGGAATTCAATCTATGGTGCGAGGAAATCAATAATCCTATATTTTAAAAGAAGGATAAAATTGGAGAAATTAGTAGTGTTCATTTACAAATCGTGGTATTAACTTATGTAAAGACTTTGACGACTTCCCTTCCTTTGCGCAACGGTGACCGCTGTGAATTTAAGTAGGAAGTCCCGGGTTCGGTTCTTGGCAGCGGCTATTATAATTTTAGATTTCTCTCTGGTTTTTGGGCTGGGCTTTGGCCGTAGCTAGTTACCACGCTACCGACAAAGCTTTGCCGCTAAGCGATTTAGTGTTCCGGTGCGATACCGTGAAGAAGCCGATTAGGGTAATGACTACAATACTCCCTAACCGGTTAGCCCGCTACCATCTTGGACTGCATCATCACTTACCACCGGGTGAGAATGCAGTCAGGGGCAGACTTGAGGTAAAAAAAAAGATAAGGCACCTTTGTATATAAGAAACAATTGATATGGGTCAAATTCAACAACGCAGTAATCAAATAAAGACTTATTTGATGGGAAAAAGGGGTTTAGTGGGGGGCTTTCCTTTCGGACCGAGTTTGACCTCCCGCACCGTAACATTTTGGAGTTATGTGCGTTCTTAATTTAAGCAATTAAATATCATTATCTTTAACGGTGGAGGAAAACATCGCGAGGAAACATGCTTGCTGAGAATTCTCAAAAGCATTTGAAGTCAGCGAGGTGGACTACGTCCTAAACCCGTGTGCGTAAGACCCCGCTGGTAGTAAGAAGAAAAATCAAATGCAATATAATTCAAAAATTCAAAATTCATTTATTTCAAGTAGGTCCAGTTTATAAGGACTTTTGAAACGTCAAGTCAGTCTGTTTGTAGTGACTCTACCTAATCTGTTATTTAGTAGTACTTTGCATAGATCAAATACTTCTTAAACATTACTAATTAGATAATGATACATTTGATTTCCCTACTTACCACCCGCAGTTCTGACCTGAGAACACTCTCCGAACTTAAAGTATATTATGTGTGCCGAGTACCCTGCCCATACAATGCGGGAAAGATTTCAATGTAGTCTAAACTCTAACGGATATATAGCATTTTGATACTTACCAATTAATTCTTGAAAGGTTTATTTTAAGTTACTGTAGTAATCTTGAATTATTGTAGGGAAATTTTGATTTTGTTGTGGACGGAAAATTTGATATTGATTGATGTGCGAGATGGCGTCAAAAAGAATGTCTTGCAGTTTGAAATATTTGCTTCCGGTGTCAGTTAGAAATAAATCACCAAAGAGTTTGTATTGTGAAAATGGGAGGTAGTACAACCTTTTTTTGGCGATGTTACTTGAAAACGTTTCCGTTTCCGTTGAGTTTTTTTTTCTTTAAAACGGGTTAAGGCGTATGAATTACAATTTAACGATGAAGATTGAAAATATTCGGAATAAATCTTCTATGTCTATCTTACTTTGGCCTCAAGTTTTAGCTACTTCTGCTACTAAGTAGTAGTACTACTCAAGTGAATCGCTAAATAAGTTGTTATGCGCCAATATCGAGAGCAGCTGAGCCGATTTCGCTAATTATTTTTTTAGTGTATTCCTTGAAATACGAAGATGGTGCTTACACAGAGAAAAGTTTGAAAACTTCCCTAAAAAAAGTCTTAAAACAACACTTTTCTGTACTGCTACGAACGATTCGTAATAATAATTAAAAGTCAATTTGAACTTTAATACCATACCAAAAAGTTTAAGTGTAAGAGGAAAGGTTCCTGAAAGGCATTAAAAAAAAGGAAATAAAACTGGACCCGGTAGGTGGCGCTGAAATTAGGTTTTAGGTTTTGTTAAGATATTGAAACCGATGGTAACCGACTTGGTGCAGACGAAGTTGCGCTGGTCAGTTAGTACCAAATCAAATAGCATTTATTAAATACAACCCTGATAAACCCCATATTCAATATGGGGTTTATCAGGTTTTATAGGGTACCTGATCAAAAATGGCACTTTTTCAAAAATGGCATCCATTTTATCCGTAATAGGGCGACCAGGGCGAGGTGCATATTTGACACCAAAATTTCCGGATTGAAAACTCTTAAAACCAAATTTGTGCTACTCTCACAGACGCTGCATTAGGTCCACAAACATCGCAATTTTTTTTCGTTGCGTTTTTACCTTTTTTGTAGTAAAGTTTTAAAATTTATCGAATTTCTTCATTAGATTCACTCATCATTACAGTACGAAAAACAAATAAAATCAAACATTCTCCTAATTTGAATTTGGAATTGTCTTCTTTAAAATTTAAACTTTTAATGATACCAAAACCAGCCAGATACATAAAGCCAAAGAGATTTTATTACAAGTTCATACATACTATAATGCGAAAAGACTTTTTCCCCAACCTATTATTATTGTAAAAGCTGTTGCCCGCGACTTCGTCTGCGTTTCATTTGGTTTTCTGATGTGGCGTTCAATTTAGTTGTAATTCTAAAAAAAAAATCAGTATTCAGTACCGCTAAGCCTTAAATGTTTTGCTGCTGTC